>NC_059197.1:34465619-34535619 GCF_020615455.1 Coregonus clupeaformis
AGAGGCAACCCCAAGAAATGTTTAGGGGGCACATGGCATGGCGACGGGGCTGCTGGAGGCAGATAAGGGGCGAGTTTGTGGACGAGGAGAGAAGGCCACCGGGTTACGGGAGCCATTGGTGATTAGAGGGAGGGAAAGTGTAGAGGCACGGCGAGAGGTACTGAAGTGTGTTGCCAGTCCGGTCCGGCCCGTTCCTGATCCCCGTATAAGGCCAGTGGTGTGTGTTCCCAGTGCGGTCCGGCCTGTTCCTGTCCCTCGCACCAAGCCTGTGATGCGCGTCGCCAGCCCGGTCCGGCCTGTTCCTGCCCCTCGCACCAAGCCTATGGTGCGCGTCGCCAGCCCAACCCGGCCTGTTCCTGCCCCTCGCACCAAGCCAATGGTGCGCGTCGCCAGCCCGGCCTGGCCTGTTCCTGCCCCTCGCACCAAGCCAATGGTGCGCGTCGCCAGCCCGGCCCGGCCTGTTCCTGCCCCTCGCACCAAGCCAATGGTGCGCGTTGCCAGCCTGGCCCGGCCTGTTCCTGCTCCCCGCACCAAGCCTATGGTGCGCGTCGCCAGCCCGGCCCGGCCTGTTCCTGCTCCCCGCACAAGCCAATGGTGCGCGTCGCCAACCGGTCCGGCCTGTTCCTGCTCCCCGCACCAAGCCAATGGTGCGCGTCGTCAGCCCGGTCCGGCCCATTCCTGCTTCCCGCACCAAGCCTGGGGTGCGTGTCGTCAGTCCGGCACAGCCCGTGCCCGGGTCACTGGTGCCTGGTCAGGTACCGGTCAGCTGCTCCACACCGGAGCCTAAGCAATCCGCTCCACCGATGTCCAGTCCAGCTCCAGCCAGCGGGGCCAGACCAGACCAGGGGCACTACGGGGGGGTTATTAGAGGGTGGTGGTCACGCCCGGAGCCGGATCCGCCTCCGACGAGGAATGCCCACCCGGCCCTCCCCTGTTCGGTTTATGTTTGGCGCGGTCGCAGTCCGCGCCTTTGGGGGGTACTGTCACGCCCTGGCTCTGGGACTCTTATATGTTGAGCCAGGGTGTGTAGATTCTATGTGTTTGTGTTTCTATGTTAGGATCTAGTTCATGTGTATCTATGTTGGCCGGGGTGGTTCTCAATCAGAGGCAACGAGAATCAGCTGTTGCTTGTTGTCTCTGATTGGGAACCATACTTAGGCAGCCTGTTTGGCACAGTGTATTGTGGGATCTTGTTCCGTGTATGGTTTGTGTTTTGTTACCAAGGACTTCACGTGTCGTTTTGTTGTTTTGTTCGTGTGGTGAATATTTAATAAAGTATGTTCGCATTCCACGCTGCGCATTGGTCCAATCCTTTCGATGATCGTGACATCAATCTAATGATGCCACAATGACAAAGCAAAAACAGGTTGTACATTGTACATTTTGTACATGTATAAAATAAAAAACTGAAAAATCACATATACATAAGTATTCAGACCCTTTCCTCATTACTTTTCTGAAGCACCTTTGGCAGTGATTACAGCCTCAAGTCTTCTTGGGTATGACGCTACAAGCTTGGCACACCTGTATTTGGGGAGTTTCTCCCACAAGCTCTGTCAGGTTTGATGGGGAGCGTCGCTACACAGCTATTTTCAGGTCTCTCCAGAGATGTTCGATCGGGTTCAAGTCCGGGCTCTGCCTGGGTGATTCAGCAACATTCAGAGACTTGTCCCGAAGCCACTCCTGCATTGTCTTGGCTGTGTGCTTAGGGTCGTTGTCCTGTTGAAAGGTGAACCTTTGAAACAGTCTGAGGTCCTGAGCGCTCTGGAGCAGGTTTTCATCAAGGATCTCTCTGTACTTTGCTCCGTTCATCTTTCCCGTGATCCTGACTAGTCTCCCAGTCCATAACGCTGAAAAACAACCCCCCAGCATGATGCTGCCACCACCATGCTTCACTGTAGGGATGGTGCCAGGTTTCCTCCAGACGTGACGCTGATTTCATCAGACCAGAGAATCTTGTTTCTCATGATCTGAGAGTCTTTAGGTGCCTTTTGGCAAACTCCAAGCGGGCTGTCATGTGCCTTTTAGTGGATTCCGTCTCGCCACTCTACCATAAAGGCCTGATTGGTGGAGTGCTGCAGAGATGGTTGTCCTTCTGGAAGGTTCTCCCATCTCCACAGAGGAACTCTGGAGCTTTATATCAGTACTACAACTACCATCATCATTACTATCACTACTACAACCACCATCATTAAACTGCCATCATTACCATTACCACCCATACCACTACTATTTGGAATGATAAACAACAATAATAATGTTAATGACAATAATAGCAATAACAACAATAATAAGTAAGTTACTATTTACTATGCAGATGTTATTATTCAGTGTCCCTCAGCCTATGGCAGGCAAATACATATTTGGCTGCAAGAGGAGCCATTGCTCCTTCGCCCATGAGTATTTTTAGTTTTTCCTCTGGGCTTAATAAGTTAAAATGTGGAATAAATGTAGTCATTTCTGTGAATAATGAATCTCTCTCTCTGTCTCTCTCTCTCTCTCTCTCTCTCTCTCTCTCTCTCTCTCTCTCTCTCTCTCTCTCTCTCTCAATTCAATTCAATTTCAATTCAAGGGGCTTTATTGGCATGGGAAACGTATGTTAACATAGCCAAAACAAGTGAAGTAGATAATAAACAAAAGTGAAATAAACAATAAAAAGTGAACAGTAAACATTACATTCACAAAAGTTCCATAAGAGTAAAGACATTTCAAATGTCATATTATGTGCAAATAGTTAAAGTACAAAAGGGAAAATAAATCAACATAAATATGGGTTGTATTTACAATGGTGTTCTTCACTGGTTGCCCTTTTCTTATGGCAACACAGCTCGTCTCGTCAAGAACACAGCTAGACTCCCTCTCTCTCTCTCTCTCTCTCTCTCTCTCTCTCTCTCTCTCTCTCTCTCTCTCTCTCTCTCTCCCTTTCTCTCTCTCTCTCTCTCTCTCTCTCTCTCTCTCCCTCTCTCCCTCTCTCCCTCTCACTCTCTCTCTCTCCCTTTCTCTCTCTCTCCCTCTCTCTCTCTCTCTCTCTCTCTCTCTCTCTCTCTCTCTCTCTCTCTCTCTCTCTCTCTCTCTCTCTCTCTCTCTCTCTCTCTCTCTCTCTCTCTCTCTCTCTCTCTCTCTCTCTCTCTCTCTCTCTCTCTCTCTCTCTCTCTCTCTCTCTCTCTCTCTCTCTCTCTCTCTCTCTCTCTAGGTTGTTGTCAACAACACCGCTAGAGTCATCTCTGTGTAGCGAGTGAGGCAGAAAACACAGACAAAAGTTAACGAGAAACGACATTAGTAGAGAGGAGGAAATGTACCAGCGAGATCTCACAGAGCAAAGCAATAAAGACAGCGTGTATCATTTTTTAATGGGCAATTTGGAGATATTACTGTAGCAGTCACCAGGCAGGGTGAGATCACCCATCGTGATATTCAGCATTCTTATCTTTCACTTCAACTCTTCATTTATTTATTTACATTTCTCATATGTCTCTGTATGTATTTATTTAGTTTTAGTTTTCTGCTCACGAAGCAACTCTGGGGGGCAGTTGGCGATGATGTCACAGTTATGTCACAGTCAGCACGCATGAGAAAAACCTCAGTGCCATGTGCACTAGTTCCACACACACACACACACACACACACACACACACACACACACACACACACACACACACACACACACACACACACACTAAACACAATAAACACACTAAACACAACACACACATAGCAGCATCTAGGCCTGTTCCAGCGCCATGCCTGGTTACTGCTGTGACATGTGCTGGCCTGTATGTACAATAGCTTTGTCAGCAAACTCCACATGCTAGCTGCATGTTACATGCCACTTCTGTGTCCCACTGGGGCAGATGGCTCTGTGTGCCACTGTGCGTGTGTGTGTGTGTGTGTGTGTGTGTGTGTGTGCGTGTGTGTGTGTGTGTGTGTGTGTGCGTGTATGTGTGTATGTGTGTATGTGTGTGTGTGTGTGTGTGTGTGTCTGTGTGTGTGTGTGCGTGTGTGTGTGTGTGTGTGTGTATGTGTGTATGTGTGTATGTGTGTGTGTGTGTGCGTGTGTGTGTGTGTGTGTGTGTGTGTATGTGTGTATGTGTGTATGTGTGTATGTGTGTATGTGTGTGTGTGTGTGTGTGTGTGTGTGTGTGTGTGTGTGTGTGTGTGTGTGTGTGTGTGTGCGTGTGTGTGCGTGTGTGTGTGTGTGTGTGTGTGTGTGTGTGTGTGTGCGTGTGTGTGTGTGTGTGCGTGTGTGTGTGTGTGTGTGTGTGTGTGTGTGTGTGTGTGTGTGTGTGTGTGTGTGTGTGTGTGTGTGTGTGTGCGTGCGTGTTTCAGTCTCTTGCAGCGTGTTCCTGTCCTCTTGATGTGGAGGCGGTATATGAAGTAACGTAGCAGCATCACCGCTCCACTGACCATCCCGCTGGTCAACATGATCTGAGTGGACAGCTGCACTCTACTGGGCTAAACTTGAATATGGCAGGGTTTGTTCCCATCATGCATGTCATGGACTGTCCCTGTACAGTCATCTCTCTCCTGACTGCTATGATAAGACAGGACAGCTGTATGCCAGGGGCTGGCTGCATGACAAAGACTGTACCCTTCTGTAGCCACCACAGTCAGCCCCCCATCTCCTGGCTATAGGAATATACTGTGCCCACTGTCACGGAATGAACCAATGCAGTGAGTAATAGGGGTGGTAGTGGAGGTGACGTGTGTCTGTGTCAAGATCCAATGATGAAATCACTGTGACGGAGTGAGAGAGGGTAAGAAGCGAAGGGAGGAGAGAAAAGAGGTGGTAGGAATGCTGGGGGAGACTCCGATGACACACACACACACACACACACACACACACACACACACACACACACACACACACACACACACACACACACACACACACACACACACACATACACATACACACACACACACACACACACAGCAGTGGTGCCTGGCATGATGAAAGAGGACGCCTTGGGTCAGAGCTGAGGGCAGAACATGTGTGTCATTAAGAATTAAATCCATTAGATCCATGAAAGGTGATTAAATTTTCTGTTGTCAGTCTGTCTATCAAATAGGTGACCTCATAGCGGTGGGTAGCCTATCAGAGGATAAACACAAACAAATGAGGGTTCCTCAAGGGTTCTTTGAGAAGGATGACAGTTCTATGTGGAATCAAATAACCCTTTGAGCTCTTCAATGGTTCTTTACAGTTCACAAAATGGTTCTTTGCTCTTTTAGTGATAATTAAAATGTAAAGGAGGCGGCAAATTATAATATTTTGGGGCGTGGTTTGCTCACAGCTCTTTTTATACAACTGTGAGTGAGAGTGTCACTTCAGTTTATCTAATGAGTTAGGTTATGCCATGACATATTAAATATGATTATGGCCAGTGACGGTGTCTTGTGTCAATTGAGAACGCTTGACTAAATCAGTCAGTTGTTCTCAATTCTCTTCTCAGCTGTTCCAGAGGTAGTTCACTTGATTCAAACGTGTCAATTACCACTATAATAACGCCTGTGGAGTTTTACCAATATAATATGGCTAACCAGAATAAAAAACCATGTATGGTTCTACAAATAACCATTCAGATTGAGAAATGTTCTTTATAGAACCATTCTTCATAAAGGTGTTATAAAGAACCATAAAAAAAGGGTTATTTGTACTGTAGGGTTGTAACCATAGCGGTTATATATATATATTTTTTTTCCTCATTTATTTTCTCCATTAATTGTTTTCACTCCATATAAAAACGTATACATACAAACTACAACTTACAGACACACACAAACAATGACTACATCTCATCTGCCCAGACCTGCATGCTCACACCTCCATCCCTGCCCAGACCTGCATGCTCACACCTCCATCCCTGCCCAGACCTGCATGCTCACACCTCCATCCCTACTGCCTGCATTATTGTTTGCCACTTGGCCTTAAATTGTATCCATTTGTTTTTCTCTGTCCCCCATGCTATTTCAGTATTTCAATTATAAATCATTAGATTTTTCCATAGTGTTAATAATGGCGGATTGATTGATTTCCATGTTTTTAGTATACGTTTTTTCAAGATGAGTGATGAGAAGAGAATCGTCCAGCACGTTGGGTATCTCACTACACCCCGTATGCCATGTCTTGAAATATGCAAACATATGGATAGAAAAGTTTACATTGTAATACTTCTGACAGCCAACTTTCTAGCTCCGCCCACAACTTCTGGACTTTACAGCATTCCCAGAAAGCATGGATTTTTAAATCATTATTAGTTTTACACTCAAGACATGACTCTGCCATTGTGCTGTAGAATTTGTAAATTGTTTCTTGTATAATAAATTCTATATATTAACGTATAGTGGATTAATCACACATTTTGTTAACTGTAATATCGTCAGTTATGCTCCATCATTCCCTCCATCTTGTGACAACATCAGTTCTTTTAAAGTCTTGGTTTCAATAGTTTATAAATATTTTCTAACAGATTGTCAGTTGGATATGCTCTCTGCAAGGTTTTGTATATTTTCCCTATCATATGAATATCATTTTCTGACTCAAATAAGATTCCCTCAGGGTTGCTCTGATGTCCAAAAGATTTCAAATAAAAATGTTGTGATATATAACTTTTAAGTTGCATGTATTTGAAACTATTGGTCAGTCCATAATTGTTTGTAATTCTGTCATTGAAATAAATGAATAAATGAAATAAATGTATTTCCTGTTACCAATTCATTTACGGTTTCTATGCCTTTAGTTTTCCGTAAACGTTGTGTTTTTAGGGAGTGATATTGGTTCTTGTAGAATATGTTGAATTTTCTTCCATATTGTTATAGGGAAGTTGTTAATGTTCTTAGCTTTATCCTTTGAAAATAGACACGTAAAAAGATTCTGGGGATGAGCATGCGCATCTTCAATATGTACCCTTTTTAGTGCATTTAACTATATGTCGCAAGTAGAAACTTTGGGTAGCGAGTTGATACAACCACCCTCAGACTTAGGAAGATGTAAAACGTTCCTTCTATTTTATAAATTGTATTTGCCCATATAGAGTTTGTTATGACCGAGTATACTTTTTTAAAAGAATGTCTTCGGTGGGGTAATTGTTATCACCGAATATAAATACAAAAACTTTGGCAGCCATGGCATTCTAAAGAGGTTTATTCTACCTGTAAGATTTAAGGGAAGATTATTCAATTTAATTAGATCTGCTTTCATATTGATGAGTAATGGAATAAAGTTTATACATTTGTTGTTTGTTGTCACTTATTAAGCATCTTAAAAATATAATATTTTTGTTGTAGTCCACTTAAAGGATTGCTGTAGATCATGACTTAGTCTTTTTCCTATTGCCATTACCACGTTCATTTTGTATCCTGAGATTTTTGAGTTTCCTGAAATTTTATTAGCAAAGGGGGCTTTGAGTTTTCAATATTGGTCAGGTATATCAGGAGATCATCTGCAAGTAAGTTTAGTTTATATTCATGTTTACCAATACTGATACCTGTTACGTTTGGGTCCAGTCTAATTATTTCTGCAAGCGGTTCAATTGCCAGTGCAAACAGGAGGGGGGAGAGGGGACATCCTTGTCTTGTGCCCCTTTCTAAAGCAATTTAATCCGATAATGTATTATTTGTGTATATTTTTGCTTTAGGACATTTATAAAATATTTTTATTACATTTATTAATTCAGCTGGAAAGTTGAAAGCTTCCAAGGTTTTGAATAGAGAAGGGCATACAAGACGGTCAAAAGCCTTTTCGGCATCAACAGCCTATATCTTGTTTTTTTTGCATATTGTATTAAACTGAAACATGTTCTTGTATTTGTTTGCAAGTATATCTTTTTTATAAACCATGTTTGATTAATATGTATGAAGTCTGTAAGACTTTTAACCATTCTTTTGCTTATCAGCTTAGTTAACAACACGTCTTTGTACTTGAGGCACTATGCCTTTTTAGGGATTTTTAGCTCAGATTTTTAGCTCCGGGATTTGTAGCTCCTAATGTACCCCCCAGAAATGTGGATACATACACTGTACATACATTTGAAGAAAGAGTGCCACTTAAGTACTGTGGTTAGTATGCATTACCTTATAAATTAAAGTAAAGTATAGTGGCTGGTGGGGGTCTACTTGGGGTGAGTGGGTCCACCGAGAGACTGAAATGGGATGAATGGAGGCCCCACACGCACCTCAGAGAAATGTCTGATGCCCTCCAAGTCACCCCGTCCCTCCGAGTACCTCTCCACTCTCACCAATAACCACTATTGAATCTTATCTATAAAGACAAACAAGGAATAATAATGAATCGACATTCTCCCCTAATCTGTCCAGAACTCTTATTCATTTTCCAATGGGTTTACAAGTCATTAAAAAAAAAATAGAACCTTATGAGCATGGTTCTTTGTTGAACCTTCAAAAAAAGGTTCTAAATAGCACCAAAAAGGGTTCCGCCTTGGTTACAAGCCAAAGAACCCCTATCTGGTACTATTTAAAACCATTGTTATTTAGTGTGTATTGTAGCATCCAAGGCTGAGCAGTAACGGGATCAGAAAAAAAGCAGCGGTAGTGTTATTACACTAGAAACTTCCATAGCAACAACACCTGCTAGGTACAAGCAGATCCACATTAGTGATATAAGTGTCTTCAGTAACCAAGTGATGTCGACAAGTGTTTTATCTTGATTTGAAAGCAACAAAGGACGGCGTTTATTCCATTCATAGCCCTGTAAGTGGTTATAACCTCTCTGTGTGTTGTGAATCAAGGTAAAGTACCGCTGTCAAGGTACAACAGCAATGTCCCAATGCCCTGCAGACACGATGAACCTTGGTGTAAGACTAAACTAATGCCTTTCTCATGTCAACAAGAGTTCAGTGGCAGTGTGTTGTATAAAACAACATGACCCTATAGATAGTAATCCATCTTCACAGCCCAGTGCAACAGGCTCCCTCACCATCTTACATAGCCTTAATTATATTTTTTTAAACAGTTTGCGCAAACAGTACAAATATTATTCACACTAACTACCCTCATGTAACCAAACAATACATTTAGTGACTTATCTTATCACACAACACACACACACACACACACACTAAACCCCTGGGGGGAGGGCCCTGAGATGAATAGACAAGACAGACCGATGCAAAGGTTCCGCAGTGTTTTCAACATATAGAATGCTTTCAGTTCTCCTGTCTGTCAGATCTGTGGAAAAAAAGAGACTCTTCTATAACCACCTCAGGAGTAAATGAGGACAGAAGAGAGTGGAAATACTCTTCGAACTGATACCACCTCAGGCTAACAACTCCACCACAGTGTTCAATACATTTATGGCAGAAAATAGCTTCAGACAGGTACACAGACACACACCAACACACGCACGCACACAAGCACACATGCACACACACGCACACACACACACACATAAACTAGTCTCAAACACCTCCAAGGAGTTCTGAGAGATGATGCAGCTGTCAAAACAAAACTAACTCAGCATAAAAAACCAAGTGTTACTTTCACAAAACCTTTAATCATCAGCTGTGGGGATATGTGTGTGTGTGTGTGTGTGTGTGTTTATCTTCGGTGAATCTCTGTGTCCATGAATGTGTGTTGATTGTGTAGTTAATGTGATTGTCTGATGACACCTGTGCCTGCTCTAATATGAGGATCACTGCTCCCAGCAATCTATCCTTAATCATTACAATCATGTTAATGTTGTAAATGGCTATTGTAGCTGGAAATGGCTGATTTTTAATGGAATATCTACATAGGAGTACAGAGGCCCATTATCAGCAACCGTCAGTCTTGTGTTCCAATGGTATGTTGTGTTGGCTAATCCAAATTTATCATATCTCAGACTGGCCAATAAAAATAAAAGATTAAGATGGGCAGTCTGAGATATGGCTTTTTCTTTGCAACTCTGCCTAGAAGGTCAGCATCCCGGAGTCTCCTCTTCACTGTTGACATTGAGACTTCTGTTTTGCGGGTACTATTTAATGAAGCTGCCAGTTGAGGACCTGTGAGGCGTCTGTTTCTCAAACTAGACACTCAAATGTATTTGTCCTCTTGCTCAGTTGTGCATCGGGGCCTCCCACTCCTCTTTCTATTCTGGTTAGAGACAGTTTGCGCTGTTCTGTGAAGGGAGTAGTACACAGCATTGTATGAGATCTTCAGTTTCTTGGCAATTTCTCAGAACAAGAATAGACTGACGAGTTTCAGAAGAAAGTTCTTTGTTTCTGGCCATTTTGAGCCTGTAATCGAACCCACAATTGCTGATGCTCCAGATACTCAACTAGTCTCAAGAAGGCAAGTTTTATTGCTTCTTTAATCAGTACAACAGTTTTCACCTGTGATAACATAATTGCAAAACTGTTTTCTAATGATCAATTAGCCTTTTAAAATGATAAACTTGGATTAGCAAACACAACATGCCATTAGAACACAGGACTGATGGTTGCTGATAATGGGCCTCTGTACTCCTATGTAGATATTCCATTACAAATAAGCAGTTTCCAGCTACAATAGACATTTACAACAAAAACAATGTCTGCACTGTATTTCTGATCAATTTGATGTTATTTTAATGGACCAAAAAAATGATTTTCTTCTTGTGAAAACAAGGACATTTCTAAGTGACCCCAAACTTTTGAACGGTAGTGTATGTACAGTAATAATATATAATAAATAATAATAATAATATGCCATTTAGCAGAACAGTAACAGTCAAAAGTTTGGACACACTTCATTCTTTATTTTTAATATTTTCTACACGGTAGAATAATAAGGAAGACATCAAAACTATAAAAGAACACATATGGAATCATGTAGTAACCAAAAAAGTGTTAAGCAAATCAACATATATTTTATATTTGACATTCTTCAAAGAAACCACCCTTTGCCTTGATGCCAGCTTTGCACACTTGTGGCATTCTCTCAACCAGCTTCATGAGGTAGTCACCTGGAATGCATTTATATGTATTTGTCTAAGGTGTATGTAAACTTCTGACTTCAACTGTACATACACAGTTGAAGTCAGATGTTTACATACACCTTAGCCAACAACGTTTAAACACGGTTTTTCACAATTCCTGACATTTAATCCTAGTAGAAATTCCCTGTCTTAGGTCAGTTAGGATCACCACTTTATTTTAAGAATGTCAAATGTCAGAATAATAGCAGAGAGAATGATTTATTTCAGCTTTAATTTATTTCAACACATTCCCAGTGGGTCAGAAGTATACATACACTCAATTAGTATTTGGTAGCATTGCCTTTAAATTGTTTAACTTGTGTCAAACGTTTCGGGTAGCCTTCCACATGCTTCCCACAATAAGTTGGGTGAATTTTGGCCCATTCCTCCTGACAGAGCTGGTGTAACTGAGTCAGGTTTGTAGGCCTCCTTGCTTGCACACGCTTTTTCAGTTCTGACCACACATTTTCTATAGGATTGAAATCAGGGCTTTGTGATGGCCACTCCAATACTTTGACTTTGTTGTCCTTAAGCCATTTTGCCACAACTTTGGAAGTATGCTTGGGGTCATTGTCCATTTGGAAGACCCATTTGTGACCAAGTTTTAACTTCCTGACTGATGTCTTGAGATGTTGCTTCAATATATCCACATAATTTTCCTTCCTCATGATGCCATCTATTTTGTGAAATGCACCAGTCCCTCCTGCAGCAAAGCACCCCCAGAGCATGATGTTGTCACCCCCATGCATCACGGTTGGGATGGTGTTCTTCGGCTTGCAAGTGTCCCCCTTTTTCCTCCAAACATAACGATGGTCATTATGGCCAAACAGTTCTATTTTTGTTTAATCAGACCAGAGTATATTTCTCCAAAAAGTACGATCTTCGTCCCCATGTGCAGTTGCAAACCGTAGTGTGGCTTTTTTATGGCGGTTTTGGAGCAGTGGCTTCTTCCTTGTTGAGCGGCCTTTCAGGTTATGTCGATATAGGACTCGTTTTACTGTGGATATAGATACTTTTGTACCTGTTTCCTCCAGCATCTTCACAAGGTCGTTTGCTGTTGTTCTTGGATTGATTTGCACTTTTCGCACCAAAGTATGTTCATCTCTAGGAGACAGAACGTGTCTCCTTCCTGAGCGGTATTACGGCTGCGTGGTCCCATGGTGTTTATACTTGCGTACTATTGTTTGTACAGATGAACGTGGTACCTTCAGGCGTTTCATCCCAAGGATGAACCAGACTTGTGGAGGTCTACAATTGCTTTGCTGATTTCTTTTGATTTTCCCATGATGTCAAGCAAAGAGGCACTGGGTTTGAAGGTAGGCCTTGAAATACATCCACAGGTACACCTCCAATTGACTCAAATTATGTCAATTAGCCTATCAGAAGCTTCTAAAGCCATAACATAATGTTTTGGAATTTTCCAAGCTGTTTAAAGGCACAGTCAACTTAGTGTATGCAAACTTCTGACCCAATGGAATTGTGATACAGTGAATTATAAGTGAAATAATCTGTCTGTAAACAATTGTTGGAAAAATGAATTGTGTCATGCACAAAGTAGATGTCCTAACCGACTTGCCAAAACTATAGGTTGTTAACAAGAAATATGTGGAGTGGTTGAAAAACGAGTTTTAATGACTCCAACCTAAGTGTATGTAAACTTCCGACTTCAACTGTATATACGCTGATTTTACAAAACATTAAGAAAACCCTCCTAATATTGAGTTGCACCCCCTTTTGCCCTCAGAACAGCCTCAATTTGTCGGGGCATGGACTCTACAATGTGTCGAAAGCGTTCCACAGGAATGCTGGCCCCATGTTGACTCCAACACTTCCCACAGTTGTGTCAAGTTGGCTGAATGTCCTTTGAGTGGTGGACCATTCCTGATACACATGGGAAACTGTTCAGCGAGAAAAACTCAGCAGCGTTGCAGTTCTTGACACGCTCAAACCAGTGCGCCTGGCACCTACTACCATACCCCCGTTCAAAGGCACATAAATATTTTATCTTGCCTATTCACACGCTGAATGGCACACATACATGATCCATGTCTCAATTGTCTCAAGGCTTAAAAATCCTTCTTTAACCTGTCTCCTTCCCTTCATCTACACTGATTGAAGTGGATTTAACAAGTGACATCAATTAGGGATCATCGCTTATATATAGCTTATATACTCTGATCTCAAGTACTGTGTGTGCCAGATACTGTGTGCTTTTTAACCCTGCACTTCTGCTTAGGTGTCTGTGCTGTCTTTAGAAAGCGCTACTCCGTTGAGGAGTTCTTGTGGAAGAAAGTGCTTCCACAAGAATTGAGCGCTGACCAACAGACATTCTCCTGAAGGGACCAGTTTGTTGACCAGTTTGAACCATGTATTTCTTAAGCACCATGTCAGTTCTCTGTTAAACATCATGTTTATGCCATATTTGGCTAAGTCGTTTTCACCCGTCAACTCTATAATTATCGGTTGTAGAGACGACCGAGGAACCTTCCCATGTAGACCAATCAAATGTATGGACAGTTTTGGGCCCACCAATTGTGTGTGAGTTAGCAGCCTATCAGACACGTAGATCCGGACATTTTCAAGGTGTTTTTGAAGTGCAACCCTTCCGCTGCGGTGTATTAAAATGATATTGGACCTGGAAACCTGTCAGTGATTCCTTGAGATGTCTCATCACTCACTTCAATATTTAATCTTCAAAAGGATGGAGGGAGGGAGGAGGTAAAGTGAAGGTAAGAGAAAGAGGGGTGAGGGAGGGAGGGAGGGAGGGAGGGAGGGAGGGAGGAGGTAAAGTGAAGGTAAGAGAAAGAGGGAGGAGGGAGGGAGGGAGGGAGGGAGGGAGGGAGGGAGGGAGGGAGGGAGGGAGGGAGGGAGGGAGGGGGAGGGAGGGAGGAGGTAAAGTGAAGGTAAGAGAAAGAGGGGGGGAGGGAGGGAGGGAGGGAGGGAGGGAGGGAGGGAGGGAGGGAGGGAGGGAGGAGGGAGGGAGGGAGGGAGGGAGGGAGGGAGGGAGGGGGAGGGAGGGAGGGAGGGAGGGAGGGAGGGAGGGAGGGGGGAGGGAGGGAGGGAGGGAGGGAGGGGAGGGGGAGGGAGGGGGAGGGAGGAGGGGGGAGGGAGGGAGGGAGGGAGGGGGGGAGGGGGGTACTTATTGACTACTCTGAAGCTTCAACATTCCCTTTGTAATACACGCATGTGTGTGTGTGCACAAAAACAGACACACACTATGACCCTATCACCTCTTGCACTGTCTTAGTTAGATAAAGCTTCTGAATGTATTTTACATTGCATAATAACAATAAGTATTACACAACGTTAGCGCTCCGCTAAGCTTGCCAGAGGAATTGCTAAATCTACGGGTCTATGAATGGCCCTAAGCTGTATATGGAGCGGTATCTTAAGCTATGGGTCTATGAATGGCCCTAAGCTGTATATGGAGCGGTATCTAAAGCTATGGGTCTGTGATACGCAGTGTTTGGTTTTTGCCAGGCATAATGAGAACATGTCGTCCAAAAAGTTATCCTCTGTCTATAGAATATTCTTCCAAGAGTCTTGATGATCATCCAGGTGCTTTTTGGCAAACTTGAATCAACTTTTTGGACGAGATGGGTCCCATTATGTCTGGCGAAAACCAAACATTGCATTCCACAGAATGAACCTCATACCAACGGTCAAGCCTGGTGGTGGTAGTGTGATGGTTTGGGGATGCTTTGCTGCCTCCGGACGTGGACGACTTGCCTTAATAGAAGGAACCATGAATTCTGCTCTGTATCAGACAATTCTACAGGAGAATGTCAGGCCATCCATCTTTGAGCTGAAGCTGAAGCGCAGCTGGGTCATGCAGCAAGACAATGATCCAAAACACACAATCAAGTCTACATGAAAATGGCTAAAAAGCAACATATTTGACGTTTTTCGAATGGCCTAGTCAAAGTCCAGACCTAACCCCAATTGAGGTGTTGTGGCAGGACTTGAAACAAGCAGTTCATGCTTGAAAACCCACAAATGTCGCTGAGTTAAAGAAATTCTACATGCAAGAGTGGGCCAAAATTCCTCCACAGCGACGTGAGAGACTGATCAACAACTACAGGAAGCATTTGGTTGCAGTCAATGCAGCTAAAGGTGGCACAACCAGTTATTTAGTGTAAGGGGGCAATTACTTTTTCACACAGGGGAATTGGGTGTTGCATAACTTTGTTAATTAAATAAATAAAATAAACTCAGGTTCCCTTTATCTAATATTAGGTTTTGGTTGAAGATCTGATAACTTCTTAAATACGCAACAATAGAGAAGATCAGAAAGGGGGCAAATACTCTGTTTTCTTTTATCAGACAGTGTTCGGGTAGGTAGGTATAGCCACTATATGGTAAGAAGATATACCCAGATGCGCTTCAGCTTAAACAAAAGAAAGGGAATCAGGTGCTCAACTTGAAAACCCACAAAACATTTCTTTCCCCAGGATACTTCAACTGGTGACTGTCTGGGAGGATGAAGAAAAATGAGCACTCTGTTGCCGGGTAGATCTGGTAGATTTATTGATGGGACAAGTATGTGTGTTGGTACAGGTCATTTCCTCCTCTCTCCCTCAGGTTTATGTATAGAGTGGAGAGTCTGCAAAGTGGGAAATAACAAAGAGAGATTACCATCATAACAACAGCCTCACCTCTGAACACACTCACACACACGCACACATACACATAAGTGCACACACACACACACACATACACACACACCAGGCAGGTCACCCGTGATACAAGTCAGTGTTCGACGTCCATCCGTGTCTAAAGACGTCGGAAGTGGACAGAAACCGGCCACTAGGGGCAACAGTGAGCTATGTTACCTGCGTAAGCAGCTGCCTCTGGTTAGAAAGGTTGCATGTTCGAATCCAGCGATAGAAAGTGTTTTTTTTATATTTTTGTTTTAAGCCTATATCAAACCTTAACCATTTGGAGTTAATGCCTACCCTTACGAATTTGGATTTAATTCCTAAACTTAACCCTAACTTAAAACATTCAGAGTTAATGCCTAAACTTTACCTTAAACACTTCGAAATTTGACTTTTGTGAAATGGATGAACGTCTTATTCTGACGTCAGACTGTGAGCTCTTGTTGCACACAAACACACAAATTCATGAGGGCTATCCACTGCCCTGCTCACAGTCTGACTCACAGCATGATTACTGCAAGCAGGGTGTTTCCATGTACACACACTCACACAAACTGTATACACACATACAAACATAGATATGCAAACACGCATAAACAAACACACACACTTCAGTAGCTGGCTTGGCCAATCATATCCATCCAGGGATGTCCTTACATCCATCAGAGGTGAACTAACAGCAGGGCCAGGGCCCCCCTTGGGGGTCGAGGCAAGACAGCAGGGCCAGGGCCCCCTCTGGTGGTCAAAACAAGACAGCAGGGCCAGGGCCCCCTCTGGTGGTCAAAACAAGACAGCAGGGCCAGGCCGCCCCTTGGTGGTCAAAACAAGAACAGGCGCTGTTCAGAGATGACGATGCAGGATGACGATGCCCCCAGACACTGATGTCTGGATATATACTCTACAATATATACTGTACAATACACTGGTCAGAAAATATACTGTAGAATACACTGGTCAGGATATATACTGTACAACACACTGGTTAAGATATATACTGTACAATACCACAATACACTGGTCAGGATATATACTGTAGAATACACTGGTCAGGATATATACTGTAGAATACACTGGTCAGGATATATACTGTACAATACACTGGTCAGGAAATATACTGTAGAATACACTGGTCAGGATATATACTGTAGAATACACTGGTCAGGATATATACTGTACAATACACTGGTCAGGAAATATACTGTAGAATACACTGGTCAGGATATATACTGTACAATACACGGGTCAGGAAATATACTGTAGAATACACTGGTCAGGATATATACTGTACAATACACTGGTCAGGATATATACTGTACAATACACTGGTCAGGATATATACTGTACAATACACTGGTCAGGATATATATTGTACAACACACTGGTCAGGATATATACTGTACAATACAATACACTTGTCAGGACTTTCTATGAATAGCTGTCTGAACGTTTTTCAGGTGACATTTTTTTAAATTTTGTTGTTCAGTTTCATGCACCTTAGTTGGACAACTGGCACCACAGTTTATTTCCTATAGCAGCAGCTCTCCAGGAAGTTTCTCCTTGACAGACTCTCTCTCTGTCTGTGAGACCCAGGAGAATACCTCTTAAACTACTGCTTATACATCCTCATTAATAATACAGAACACCTCTTAAACTACTACTTTATATATATATATATATATATATATATACAATGCTCAAAAAAATAAAGGGAACACTTAAACAACACATCCTAGATCTGAATGAATGAAATAATCTTATTAAATACTTTTTTCTTTACATAGTTGAATGTGCTGACAACAAAATCACACAAAAATTATCAATGGAAATCAAATGTATCAACCCATGGAGGTCTGGATTTGGAGTCACCCTCAAAATTAAAGTGGAAAACCACACTACAGGCTGATCCATCTTTGATGTAATGTCCTTAAAACAAGTCAAAATGAGGCTCAGTAGTGTGTGTGGCCTCCACGTGCCTGTATGACCTCCCTACAACGTCTGGGCATGCTCCTGATGAGGTGGCGGATGGTCACCTGAGGGATCTCCTCCCAGACCTGGACTAAACTCCTGGACAGTCTGTGGTGCAATGTGGCGTTAGTGGATGGAGCGAGACATGATGTCCCAGATGTGCTCAATTGGATTCAGGTTTGGGGAACGGGCGGGCCAGTCCATAGCATCAATGCCTTCCTCTTGCAGGAACTGCTGACACACTCCAGCCACAAGAGGTCTAGCATTGTCTTGCATTAGGAGGAACCCAGGGCCAACCGCACCAGCATATGGTCTCACAAGGGGTCTGAGGATCTCATCTCGGTACCTAATGGCAGTCAGGCTACCTCTGGCGAGCACATGGAGGGCTGTGCGGCCCCCCAAAGAAATGCCACCCCACACCATGACTGACCCACCGCCAAACCGGTCATGCTGGAGGATGTTGCAGGCAGCAGAACGTTCTCCACGGCGTCTCCAGACTCTGTCACGTCTGTCACATGTGCTCAGTGTGAACCTGCTTTCATCTGTGAAGAGCACAGGGCGCCAGTGGCGAATTTGCCAATCTTGGTGTTCTCTGGCAAATGCCAAACGTCCTGCACGGTGTTGGGCTGTAAGCACAACCCCCACCTGTGGACGTCGGGCCCTCATACCACCCTCATGGAGTCTGTTTCTGACCGTTTGAGCAGACACATGCACATTTGTGGCCTGCTGGAGGTCATTTTGCAGGGCTCTGGCAGTGCTCCTCCTGATCCTCCTTGCACAAAGGCGGAGGTAGCGGTCCTGCTGCTGGGTTGTTGCCCTCCTACGGCCTCCTCCACTTCTCCTGATGTACTGGCCTGTCTCCTGGTAGCGCCTCCATGCTCTGGACACTACGCTGACAGACACAGCAAACCTTCTTGCCACAGCTCGCATTGATGTGCCATCCTGGATGAGCTGCACTACCTGAGCCACTTGTGTGGGTTGTAGACTCCGTCTCATGCTACCACTAGAGAAAGAAAGCCAGGAAGCATAGGAACTGAGAAGTGGTCTGTGGTCACCACCTGCAGAACCACTTCTTTATTGTGGGTGTCTTGCTAATTGCCTATAATTTCCACCTGTTGTCTATTCCATTTGCACAACAGCATGTGAAATGTATTGTCAATCAGTGTTGCTTCCTAAGTGGACAGTTTGATTTCACAGAAGTGTGATTGACTTGGAGTTACATTGTGTTGTTTAAGTGTTCCCTTAATTTTTTTGAGCAGTTATATATATATATATATATATATATATATATATATATATATATATATATATATACAGTATCTCACAAAAGTGAGTACACCCCTCACATTTTTGTAAATATTTGAGTATATCTTTTCATGTGACAACACTGAAGAAATGACCCTTTGCTACAATGTAAAGTAGTGAGTGTACAGCTTGTATAACAGTGTACATTTGCTGTCCCCTCAAAATAACACAACACACAGCCATTAATGTCTAAACCGCTGGCAACAAAAGTGAGTACACCCCTAAGTTTCCAAATTGGGCCCAAAGTGTCAATATTTTGCGTGGCCACTATCATTTTCCAGCACAGCCTTAATCCTCTTGGGCATGGAGTTCACCAGAGCTTCACAGGTTGCCACTGGAGTCCTCTTCCACTCCTCCATGACGACATCACGGAGCTGGTGGATGTTAGAGACCTTGCACTCCTCTACCTTCCGTTTGAGGATGCCCCACAGATGCTCAATAGGGTTTAGGTCTGGAGACATGCTTGGCCAGTCCATCACCTTTACCCTCAGCTTCTTTATAATAATAATAATAATAAACATATGCCGTTTAGCAGACGCTTTTATCCAAAGCGACTTACAGTCATGCGTGCATACATTTTTGTGTATGGGTGGTCCCGGAGATCAAACCCACTACCTTGGTGTTACAAGCGCCGTGCTCTATCAGCTGAGCTACAGAGGACCTTTAGCAAGGCAGTGGTCGTCTTGGAGGTGTGTTTGGGGTCGTTATCATGTTGGAATACTGCCCTGCGGCCCAGTCTCAGAAGGGGGGGGATCATGCTCTGCTTCAGTATGTCACAGTACATGTTGGCATTCATGGTTCCCTCAATGAACTGTAGCTCCCCAGTGCCGGCAGCACTCATGCAGCCCCAGACCATGACACTCCCACCACCATGCTTGACTGTAGGCAAGACACACTTGTCTTTGTACTCCTCACCTGGTTGCCGCCACACACGATTGACACCATCTAAACCAAATAAGTTGATCTTGGTCTCATCAGACCACAGGACATGGTTCCAGTAATCCATGTCCTTAGTCTGCTTGTCTTCAGCAAACTGTTTGCGGGCTTTCTTGTAAATCATCTTTAGAAGAGGCTTCCTTCTGGGACGACAGCCATGCAGACCAATTTGATGCAGTGTGCGGCGTATGGTCTGAGCACTGACAGGCTGAACCCCACCCCTTCAACCTCTGCAGCAACGCTGGCAGCACTCATACATCTATTTCCCAAAGACAACCTCTGGATATGACGCTGAGCACGTGCACTCAACTTCTTTGGTCGACCATGGCGAGGCCTGTTCTGAGTGGAACCTGTCCTGTTAAACTGCTGTATGGTCTTGGCCACCATGCTGCAGCTCAGTTTCAGGGTCTTGGCAATCTTCTTATAGCCCTGGCCATCTTTATGTAGAGCAAAAATTCTTTTTTTCAGGTCCTCAGAGAGTTCTTTGCCATGAGGTGCCATGTTGAACTTCCAGTGACCAGTATGAGGGAGTGTGAGAGCGATGACACCAAATTTAACACACCTGCTCCCCATTCACACCTGAGACCTTTTACGGATATTAATCGATAATGATGGAAAATAAGATATGCAAGATATTTGAATGGATACAGTGAGGGAAAAAAGAATTTGATCCCCTGCTGATTTTGTATGTTTGCCCACTGACAAAGATCTGATCAAATCAAATCAAATCAAATCAAATCAAATTTTATTGGTCACATGCGCCGAATACAACAGGTGCAGACATTACAGTGAAATGCTTACTTACAGCCCTTAACCAACAGTGCATTTATTTTAAACAAAAAAGTAAGAATAAAACATCAACAAAAAAGTGTTGAGAAAAAAAGAGCAGAAGTAAAATAAAGTGACAGTAGGGAGGCTATATATACAGTAAAATAAAGTGACAGTAGGGAGGCTATATATACAGGGGGGTACCGTTGCATAGTCAATGTGCGGGGGGCACCGGCTAGTTGAGGTAGTTGAGGTAATATGTACATGTGGGTAGAGTTAAAGTGACTATGCATAAATACTTAACAGAGTAGCAGCAGCGTAAAAAGGATGGGGTGGGGGGCAGTGCAAATAGTCCGGGTAGCCATGATTAGCTGTTCAGGAGTCTTATGGCTTGGGGGTAGAAGCTGTTGAGAAGTCTTTTGGACCTAGACTTGGCACTCCGGTACCGCTTGCCGTGCGGTAGCAGAGAGAACAGTCTATGACTAGGGTGGCTGGAGTCTTTGACAATTTTGAGGGCCTTCCTCTGACACCGCCTGGTATAGAGGTCCTGGATGGCAGGGAGCTTTGCCCCAGTGATGTACTGGGCCGTACGCACTACCCTCTGTAGTGCCTTGCGGTCAGAGGCCAAGCAGTTGCCATACCAGGCGGTGATGCAACCAGTCAGGATGCTCTCGATGGTGCAGCTGTAGAATTTTTTTAGGATCTGAGGACCCATGCCAAATCTTTTTAGTCTCCTGAGGGGAATAGGCTTTGTCGTGCCCTCTTCACGACTGTCTTGGTGTGTTTGGACCATGATAGTTCGTTGGTGATGTGGACACCAAGGAACTTGAAGCTCTCAACCTGTTCCACTACAGCCCCGTCGATGAGAATGGGGGCGTGCTCAGTCCTCTTTTTTTTTCCTGTAGTCCACAATCATCTCCTTTGTCTTGGTCACGTTGAGGGAGAGGTTGTTGTCCTGGCACCACACGGCCAGATCTCTGACCTCCTCCCTATAGGCTGTCTCATCGTTGTCGGTGATCAGGCCTACCCCTGTTGTGTCGTCGGCAAACTTAATGATGGTGTTGGAGTCGTGCCTGGCCATGCAGTCATGGGTGAACAGAGAGTACAGGAGGGGACTGAGCACGCACCCCTGAGGGGCCCCCGTGTTGAGGATCAGTGTGGCAGATGTGTTGTTACCTACCCTTACCACCTGGGGGCGGCCCGTCAGGAAGTCCAGGATCCAGTTGCAGAGGGAGGTGTTTAGTCCCAGGATCCTTAGCTTAGTGATGAGCTTAGAGGGCACTATGGTGTTGAATGCTGAGCTGTAGTCAATGAATAGCATTCTCACGTAGGTGTTCCTCTTGTCCAGGTGGGAAAGGGCAGTGTGGAGTGCGATAGAGATTGCATCATCTGTGGATCTGTTGGGGCGGTATGCAAATTGGAGTGGGTCTAGGGTTTCTGGGATTATGCTGTTGATGTGAGCCATGACCAGTCTTTCAAAGCACTTCATGGCTACAGACGTCAGTGCTACGGGTCGGTAGTCATTTAGGCAGGTTATCTTAGAGTTCTTGGGCACGGGGACTATGGTGGTCTGCTTGAAACATGTTGGTATTACAGACTCAGTCAGGGACATGTTGAAAATGTCAGTGAAGACACTTGCCAGTTGGTCAGCACATGCTCGGAGTACACGTCCTGGTAATCCGTCTGGCCCTGCGGCCTTGTGAATGTTGACCTGCTTAAAAGTCTTACTCACATCGGCTACGGAGAGCGTGATCACATAGTCGTCCGGAACAGCTGGTGCTCTCATGCATGCTTCAGTGTTGCTTGCCTCGAAGCGAGCATAGAAGTGGTTTAGCTCGTCTGGTAGGCTTGTGTCACTTGGCAGCTCGCGGCTGTGCTTCCCTTTGTAGTCTGTAATAGTTTTCAAGCCCTGCCACATCCGACGAGCGTCAGAGCCAGTGTAGTATGATTCAATCTTAGACCTGTATTGACTCTTTGCCTGTTTGATGGTTCGTCGGAGGTCATAGCGGGATTTCTTATAAGCGTCCGGGTTAGAGTCCCGTTCCTTGAAAGCGGCAGCTCTACCCTTTAGCTCAGTGCGGATGTTTCCTGTAATCCATGGCTTCTGGTTGGGGTATGTACGTACGGTCACTGTGGGGACGACATCATCGATGCACTTATTGATGAAGCCAGTGACTGATGTGGTGTACTCCTCAATGCTGTCTGAAGAATCCCGGAACATGTTCCAGTCTGTGCTAGCAAAACAGTCCTGTAGCTTAGCATCTGCGTCATCTGACCACTTTTTTATTAGCCGAATCACTGGTGCTTCCTGCTTCAGTTTTTGCTTATAAGCAGGAATCAGGAGGATAGAGTTATGGTCAGATTTGCCAAATGGAGGGCGAGGGAGAGCTTTGTATGCGTCTCTGTGTGTGGAGTAAAGGTGGTCTAGAGTTTTTCCCCTCTGGTTGCACATTTAACATGCTGGTAGAAATGAGGTAGAACGGATTTAAGTTTCCCTGCATTAAAGTCCCCGGCTACTAGGAGCGCTGCATCTGGATGAGCGTTTTCCTGTTGATTAATGGCCTTGTACAACTCATTCAGTGCAATCTTAATGCCAGCATTGGTTTGTGGTGGTAAATAGACAGCTATGAAAAATATAGATGAAAACTCTCTTGGTAAATAGTGTGGTCTACAGCTTATCATAAGATACTCTACCTCAGGCGAGCAAAACCTCGAGACTTCCTTAGTATTTGATTTTGTGCACCAGCTGTTGTTTACAAATATAACAGACTGCCGCCCCTTGTCTTACCGGAGGCAGCCGTTCTATCCTGCCGATGTAGCGTATAGCCTGCTAGCTGAATGTTGTCATTGTTGTCGTTCAGCCACGACTCCGTGAAACATAAGATATTACAGTTTTTAATGTCCCGTTGGTAGGATAACCGTAATCTTAAATCGTCCATTTTATTCTCAAAAGCTTGAACGTTGGCTAATAGGATTGATGGGAGAGGCAGTTTACTCGTTCGCCGTCGGATCCTTACAAGGCACCGGATCTGCGTCCACGATATCTCCGTCTCTTCCTCACGCGAATGACGGGGATCTGGGCCTTGTTGGGTGTCTGTAGAATATCCTTCGCGAACGCCTCGTTGAAGAAAAAGTATTCGTCCAACGCGAGGTGAGTAATCGCTGTCCTGATATCCAGAAGCTCTCTTTGGTTATAAGAGACGATGGCAGAAACATTATGTACAAAATAAATTACAAATAACGCGGAAAAACACACATAATAGTACAATTGGTTAGAGGGCTGTAAAACATTTTTTTTTTACATTTTTAGTCATTTAGCAGACGCTCTTATCCAGAGCGACTTACAGTTAGTGAATACATGTTTTTATTTATTTATTTTATTTATTTTTTTATACTGGCCCCCCGTGGGAATCGAACCCACAACCCTGGCGTTGCAAACGCCATGCTCTATCAACTGAGCTACATCCCTGCCGGCCATTCCCTCCCCTACCCTGGACAACGCTGGGCCAATTGTGCGCCGCCCATGAGTCTCCCGGTCGCGGCCGGCTGCGACAGAGCCTGGATTCGAACCAGGATCTCTAGTGGCACAGTTAGCACTGCGATGCAGTGCCTTAGACCACTGCGCCACTCAGGAGCATAAAACGGCAGCCATCTTCTTCCGGCGCTGTTCAAGTAGTGCCCTCTATAATTGTAATGTAAATCCAGAAAAACGCATGTCAAAAATGTTATAAATTGATTTGCATTTTAATGAGGGAAATAAGTATTTGACCCCTCTGCAAAACATGACTTAGTACTTGGTAGAAAAACCCTTGTTGGCAATCACAGAGGTCAGACATTTCTTGTAGTTGGCCACCAGGTTTGCACACATCTCAGGAGGGATTTTGTTCCACTCCTCTTTGCAGATCTTCTCCAAGTCATTAAGGTTTTGAGGCTGATGTTTGGCAACTCGAACCTTCAGCTCCCTCCACAGACTTTCTATGGGATTAAGGTCTGGAGACTGGCTAGGCCACTCCAGGACCTTAATGTGCTTCTTCTTGAGCCACTCCTTTGTTGCCTTGGCCATGTGTTTTGGGTCATTGTTATGCTGGAATACCCATCCACGACCCATTTTCAATGCCCTGGCTGAGGGAAGGAGGTTCTCACCCAAGATTTGACGGTACATGGCCCCGTCCATCGTCCCTTTGATGCGGTGAAGTTGTCCTGTCCCCTTAGCAGAAAAACTCCCCCAAAGCATAATGTTTCCACCTCCATGTTTGACGGTGGGGATGGTGTTCTTGGGGTCATAGGCAGCATTCATCCTCCTCCAAACACGGCGAGTTGAGTTGATGCCAAAGAGCTCGATTTTGGTCTCATCTGACCACAACAATTTCACCCAGTTCTCCTCTGAATAATTCAGATGTTCGTTGGCAAACTTCAGACGGGCCTGTATATGTGCTTTCTTGAGCAGGGGGACCTTGCGGGCGCTGCAGGATTTCAGTCCTTCACGGCGTAGTGTGTTACCAATTGTTTTCTTGGTGACTATGGTCCCAGCTGCCTTGAGATCATTGAAAAGATCCTCCCGTGTAGTTCCTGGCTGATTCCTCACCGTTCTAATGATCATTGCAACTCCACAAGGTGAGATCTTGCATGGAGCCCGAGGCCAAGGGAGATTAACAGGTCTTTTGTGTTTTTCCATTTGCGAATAATCGCACCAACTGTTGTCACCTTCTCACCAAGCTGCTTTGTGATGGTCTTGTAGCCCATTCCAGCCTTGTGTAGGTCTACAATCTTGTCCCTGATATCCTTGGAGAGCTCTTTGGTCTTGGCCATGGTGGAGAGTTTGGAATCTGATTGATTGATTGCTTCTGTGGACAGGTGTTTTTTATACAGGTAACAAGCTGAGATTAGGAGCACACTCTTAAAGGGAGTGCTCCTAATCTCAGCTCGTTACCTGTATAAAAGACACCTGGGAGCCAGAAATCTTTCTGATTGAGAGGGGGTCAAATACTTATTTCCCTCATTAAAATGCAAATCAATTTTAAAACGTTTTTTACATGTGTTTTTCTGGATTTTCTTGTTGTTATTCTGTCTCTCACTGTTCAAGTAAACCTACCATTAAAATTATAGACTGATCATTTCTTTGTCAGTGGGCAAATGTACAAAATCAGCAGGGGATCAAATACTTTTTTCCCTCACTGTATATATTTTAAAAAAGCTCTATATATATATATAATGAGGTGAGAGCATTGGAAATGCTTTTGGCGGTTGACCTGCTTCTGTTTTGTGGGTGGCACTGTGTGCTGTTTTCGATGGATGGGTCCTGGCCTCTCGGGGCCCTAGGGATTCGGGGGGACGGGGGTGGTATGCCGATCACTGGGATGATGGCCCAACATGGGATGGGGAGAAGCTTTAGCGGGGGAATTAGTGGTTGTCATGGATACATTAGAACTAGTAGATATATGGAGGCTTAAATATCCTGATCTAGTGAGATATACATGGCGGAGACTCAATCAAGCTAGTCGTATTGACTTCTTTCTTATGTCATTCTGGTTGGCACCAAAAGTTTTAAAAGTGTTGATAGGGGACAGAATGCAGTCGGACCATCATATAATTGGCATATACATTACTCTTACTGAATTTCCACGTGGGCGAGGATATTGGAAATGTAATCAAAGCCTATTGGATGATAACTTGTTTTTAACTAGGAGAGAGGAATTTATAACAGATTTTTTCTGACATAACATAGGTACAACAAATCCCCTTGTTGTATGGGACACCTTTAAATGTGCCTTTAGAGGCCATGCAATTCAGTACTCATCTCGAAAACAAAAGCAATTTAGGTCAAAAGAGTCCACACTAACAAAAGAAATAGAAGGTCTAACAGAACAGATAGACAGCAATAAAAACTGTAACATAGAGGCTCAGAATAAATTAGAGGAAAAACAAAAAGAAATTGAGAAACTTATTCAAGAAAATCAAGTGTAATATATTATAAAAAATATAGCAAACTGGATGGAATATGGGGAAAAATGCACCAAATTTATTTTTAATCTTCAACATAGGAATGCTACCAAAAATAAAGTACTTTAAGCATATGTTTTCGTTTCAGTCTCCTCCATCTCCTCTAACTGAAGCAAATTGTAGAGATTTCTTTCTATTGATAATGTAAAATTAACAGCCATACAGAAAGACTCATGTGAAGGTGAAATTACAGAGGAGGAACTTCTGGATGCAATTAACGACTTTAAGTCCGGGAAAATTCCAGGGTTGGATGGCATACCAGTTGAGGTATACCAAACCTTTTTTGATATACTCAGAGGACCGTTATTAGCATGTTTTAACCACTCCTATGTAAATGGTAGATTATCAGCCACTCAAGAAGAAGGTCTGATTTCATTATTACTGAAACAGGATACAAGTGGAAAATATAAAGATCCAGTCCATTAAAAAAATTGGAGGCCCCTTACACTTCATTGTTGTGATGCAAAAATTCTAGCAAAATGTATAGCGCATATAATTTTTTAAAGTATTGTCGGACATTATTCATTCAAATCAGACAAGTTTTTTACATGGGCGATACATTGGAGATAATATAAGTCAAGGACTGGAAACAATAGAACACTATGAAAAATCTGGGAAACCAGGCCTACTATTCATAGCAGACTTCGAAAAGGCATTTGATAAAGTACGACTGGGGTTTATATATAAATGCCTGGAGCATTTCAATTTTGGACAATCTCATAAATTGGGTTAAAATCATGCATATTAACCGTAGGTGTAAAATAGTAAATAATAGCTATTTTTCAGAAGGTTTTAAACTGTCAAGAGGAGTGAAACAAGGTTGTCCACTATCTGCATATCTATTTATTGTAGCCATCGAGATGTTAGCTATTAAAATAAGATCCAACAATAATATCTGTATAAATAAAAAAAATTTTGAAAAAAATGTATGCACTCACTAACTGTAAGACACTCTGGATAAGAGCGTCTGCTAAATGACTAAAATGTAAATCAAGGGATTAGAAATCCAGGTTCTAAAAACAAAGGTGTCATTGTACACTGATGATTCATGTTTTCTTTTAAACCCACAACTTGAATTCTTCCACAGCCTCATAGAGGATACATTTTCTAACCTCTCTGGATTACAACCAAATTATGATAAATGTACTATATTACGCATTGGATCAATAAACAATAAAAAATGTACATTACCATGTAGTTTACCAATTAAATGGTCTGATGGTGATATACTCGGAATACATATCCCAAATGAAATAAATGATCTCACTCCAATAAATGTTAATAGATAAGATCTTGCAAAAAATAGATAAGATCTTGTTACAATGGAAAGGTTCAATTTGTGGAAAAATCACCCTGATTAACTCTTCAGTATTATCCCAGTTTACCTATTTGCTTATGGTCTTGCCTACGCCTAGCGAACCGTTTTTTAAATGATATGAGAAAAAAATATTCAATTTTATTTGGAACGGCAAGCCAGACAAAATTAAACGGGCCTATTTATATAATGAATTCGGAGGACAGAAATGATTAAATATTAAAGCATTAGACCAATCACTAAAAGCTTCAGTCATACAAAGTTATACTTAAATCCGAACTGGTTCTCTAGCAAATTAGTAAGATTGTCTCACCCAATGTTCAAGAATGGCCTTTTTCCCTTTATTCAGATTACAACTTCTCACTTTCAGTTATTTGAAAAGGAAATAATCTCCCAAATATCACTATTTCTAAAACAAGCCATAGAAAGTTGGTTGTAATTTAATAATATAATAATAATAATAATTTAATCCTCCAGAAATGACAGAACAAATAATGCAACAAATATTGTGGTTAAACTCAAATATACTAATTGATAAAATAAACCTTTTTCTTTGAGAAAAAAAAAGTTATAATCTTCGTAAATGATATTATCGGTAGGACTCGTGGAGTTATGTCGCACATGCAGCTAACAAAAACATATGGAAATGTCTGCTCTACCCAAAATTACAACCAAATAATTGCAGCATTACCGCAAAAAAGGAAAAGGAAAGTGGAAGGGGGAAAAAGTAAGGAACTTGTCTGTCGGCCTTGCATTAAAGAATATAATTGGTTAAAGAAAATTGTGATAAATAAGAAAGTATACCAGTTTAATTTAAGGACCAGAGGATTGACAGCCGTCCCATTTAAATTGCAAAATAGTTGGGAAGAGATTTTTGACGTAACAATTCCATGGCATAGTGTTTTTGAATTGATACGCAAAACGATGCCGGATTTTAAACTTAGAATTGTTCAATATAAATTATTATATAAAATTCTTGCTACCAATAGAATGTTATTTATATGGGGGATACAATCTTCCCAGCTCTGCAGATTTTGCTGCGAAGAGACATAATCATTAGATTATTTGTTTTGGTACTGTCCATTTGTAGCTTGTTTTTGGACACGTGTCCAGGAATGGCTAAAGGATTGCAATATTTACCTGGAGCTAACTCTGCAGATAGCACTACTGAGTGATCTGAAAAGTCATAGTCAATCGATCAATAATATAATAATACTTTGAGCAAAAAAACATTATTTTCAATTTACAATCTGTAGAAACAATGAGAATAGAAAGGTTCAGAACTTTTGTAAAACATCACAGTACAGTTGTAAAATATATGGCAAATCGAAATCCTATATGGATGGTGTTAAGAGATAGATGCGTGGTGTTGAATGGAGTTGAAGGATGGGACTAATAACAACTAACAAAAACTAATAACAACAATATAACTAATGTAAAGCACACTGTGTCCATAATAAATATATATGTTACAGGTTGAGAGCTTTTGTGAAAGAGCACAGTTAGAAAAATATGGCATATAGAAGCAAACCAGATAGATATCATGAAAATGATCGGAGGAAGTTCAGGAGTAAAAACAAACAAAATATAATTATTGTAGAATTTGACTGTGTCCATAAAATGTATATAGTATGTATGGGCTGGAAGTAAAGGCCTAAGCGTTGTTGTTCACTAGTTTACTCCAATTGAGGAAGGTGTGGTGGGGTTGGAAATTAATGAAGGGAAATATAATTTTAAAAAGGATATGTGTATGTATGGATGTATGTATATACAGTGGGGGGAAAAGTATTTAGTCAGCCACCAATTGTTCAAGTTCTCCCACTTAAAAAGATGAGAGAGGCCTGTAATTTTCATCATAGGTACACATCAACTATGACAGACAAATTGAGAATTTTTTTTCCAGAAAATCACATTGTAATATTTTTAATGAATTTATTTGCAAGTGATGGTGGAAAATAAGTATTTGGTCACCTACAAACAAGCAAGATTTCTGGCTCTCACAGACCTGTAACTTCTTCTTTAAGAGGCTCCTCTGTCCTCCACTCGTTACCTGTATTAATGGCACCTGTTTGAACTTGTTATCAGTATAAAAGACACCTGTCCACAACCTCAAACAGTCACACTCCAAACTCCACTATGGCCAAGACCAAAGAGCTGTCAAATGACACCAGAAACAAAATTGTAGACCTGCACCAGGCTGGGACGACTGAATCTGCAATAGGTAAGCAGCTTGGTTTGAAGAAATCAACTGTGGGAACAATTATTAGGAAATGGAAGACATACAAGACCTCTGATAATCTCCCTCGATCTGGGGCTCCACGCAAGAACTCACCCCGTGGGGTCAAAATGATCACAAGAACGGTGAGCAAAAATCCCAGAACCACACGGGGGGACCTAGTGAATGACCTGCAGAGAGCTGGGACCAAAGTAACAAAGCCTACCATCAGTAACACACTACGCCACCAGGGACTCAAAACCTGCAGTGCCAGACGTGTCCCCCTGCTTAAGCCAGTACATGTCATTTGTGCATTTGGATGATCCAGAAGAGGATTGGGATGAAGTCATATGCTGAGATGAAACCAAAATATAACTTTTTGGTAAAAACTCAACTCGTCGTGTTTGGAGGACAAAGAATGCTGAGTTGCATCCAAAGAACACCATACCTACTGTGAAGCATGGGGGTGGAAACATGCTTTGGGGCTGTTTTTCTGCAAAGGGACCAGGACGACTGATCGTGTAAAGGAAAGAATGAATGGGGCCATGTATCGTGAGATTTTGAGTGAAAACCTCCTTCCATCAGCAAGGGCATTGAAGATGAAACATGGCTGGGTCTTTCAGCATGACAATGATCCCAAACACACCACCCGGGCAACGAAGGAGTGGCTTCGTAAGAAGCATTTCAAGGTCCTGGAGTGGCCTAGCCAGTCTCCAGATCTCAACCCCATAGAAAATCTTTGGAGGGAGTTGAAAGTCTGTGTTGCCCAGCGACAGCCCCAAAACATCACTGCTCTAGAGGAGATCTGCATGGAGGAATGGGCCAAAATACCAGAAACAGTCTGTGAAAACCTTGTGAAGACTCCCAGCAGGTTATTCACTAGGTCCCCCCGTGTGGTTCTGGGATTTTTGCTCACCGTTCTTGTGATCATTTGACCCCACGGGGTGAGTTCTTGCGTGGAGCCCCAGATCGAGGGAGATTATCAGTGGTCTTGTATGTCTTCCATTTCCTAATAATTGCTCCCACAGTTGATTTCTTCAAACCAAGCTGCTTACCTATTACAGATTCAGTATTCCCAGCCTGGTGCAGGTCTACAATTTTGTTTCTGGTGTCCTTTGACAGCTCTTTGGTCTTGGCCATAGTGGAGTTTGGAGTGTGACTGTTTGAGGTTGTGGACAGGTGTCTTTTATACTGATAACAAGTTCAAACAGGTGCCATTAATACAGGTAACGAGTGGAGGACAGAGGAGCCCCTTGTTTGTAGGTGAGAGCCAGAAATCTTGCTTGTTTGTAGGTGACCAAATACTTATTTTCCACCATAATTTGCAAATAAATTCATTAAAAGTCCTACAATGTGATTTTCAGGATTTTTTTTTCTCAATTTGTCTGTCATAGTTGACATGTACCTATGATGAAAATTACAGGCCTCTCTCATCTTTTTAAGTGGGAGAACTTGCACAATTGGTGGCTGACTAAATACTATTTTCCCCACTGATATATATATATATATATATATATATATATATATATATATATATATATATATATATATATATATATATATATATATACAGTGAGGGAAAAAAGTATTTGATCCCCTGCTGATTTTGTATGTTTGCCCACTGACAAAGAAATGATCAGTCTATAATTTTAATTTAGGTGTATTTGAACAATGAGAGACAGAATAAAAACCAAAATATCCAGAAAAACACATGTAAAAAATTTTATAAATTGATTTGCATTTTAATGAGGGAAATAAGTATTTGACCCCCTCTCAATCAGAAAGATTTCTGGCTCCCAGGTGTCTTTTATACAGGTAACAGGCTGAGATTAGGAGCACACTCTTAAAGGGAGTGCTCCTAATCTCAGCTTGTTACCTGTATAAAAGACACCTGTCCACAAAAGCAATCAATCAATCAGATTCCAAACTCTCCACCATGGCCAAGACCAAAGAGCTCTCCAAGGATGTCAGGGACAAGATTGTAGACCTACACAAGGCTGGAATGGGCTACAAGACCATCGCCAAGCACCTTGGTGAGAAGGTGACAACAGTTGGTGCGATTATTCGCAAATGGAAGAAACACAAAAGACCTGTCAATCTCCCTCGGCCTGGGGCTCCATGCAAGATCTCACCTTGTGGAGTTGCAATGATCATGAGAATGGTGAGGAATCAGCCCAGAACTACATGGGAGGATCTTATCACTGATCTCAAGGGAGCTGGAACCATAGTCACCAAGAAAACAATTGGTAACACACTACGCCGTGAAGGACTGAAATCCTGCAGCGCCCGCAAGGTCCCCCTGCTCAAGAAAGCACATATACAGGGCCGTCTGAAGTTTGCCAACGAACATCTGAATTATTCAGAGGAGAACTAGGTGAAAGTGTTGTGGTCAGATGAGACCAAAATCGAGCTCTTTGGCATGTACTCAACTCACCGTGTTTGGAGGAGGAGGAATGCTGCCAATGACCCCAAGAACACCATCCTCACCGTCAAATATGGAGGTGGAAACATTATGCTTTGGGGGTGTTTTTCTGCTAAGGGGACAGGACAACTTCACCACATCAAACGTACGATGGACGGGGCCATGTACCGTCAAATCTTGGGTGAGAACCTCCTTCCCTCAGCTAGGGCATTGAAAATGGGTCGTGGATGGGTATTCCAGCATGACAATGACCCAAAACACACGGCCAAGGCAACAAAGGAGTGGCTCAAGAAGAAGCACATTAAGGTCCTGGAGTGGCCTAGCCAATACCAATAGCAAATACATATACATGGTAATTAGCTAAACTTAGAATCAGCTGTTGAAGACTATCAGAACCCACTGGATTCTCCAATTGCATTATTACAACCCTTCCAACCCCAAAAGGCCTGTTGTGTTGATGGTGTACTAAATGAAATGATAAAATATACAGACTACAAATTCAAATTGGCTATTCTTAAACTCTTCAAATTATCCTCAGCTCTGGCATCTTCCCCAATATTTGGAACCAAGATATGATCACACCAATCCACAAAAGTGGAGACAAATTTGGCCCCAATAATTACTGTGGAATCTGCGTCAACAGTAACCTCTGAAAAATCCACTGCAGTATAATCAACAGCAGACTCCAACATTTCCTCAGTGAAAGCAATGTCCTGAGCAAATGTAAAATTGCTCTCATGCTTTGTTGACTTCAGAAAAGCTTTTGACTCAATTTGGCATGAGAGTCTGCAATACAAATTGATGTTGGGGGGAAAACATATGATATTATAAAATCAATGTACACAAACATCAAGTGTGCAGTTAAAATTGGCAATAAACACACAGATTTCTTTACTCAGAGCCGTGGGGTGAGACAGGGATGCAGTTTAAGCCCCACCCTCTTCAACATATTTATCAACGAATTGGTGTAGGGCACTAGAACAGTCTGCAGCACCCGGCCTCACCCTACTAGACTCTGAAGTCAAATGTCTACTGTTTGCTGATGATCTGGTACGTCTGTCCCCAACCAAGGAGGGCCTACAGCAGCACCTAGATATTTTGCACAGATTCTGTCAGACTTTGGCTCTGACGGTAAACCAGTAAAAGGTCCAGTACCAGGACAACAAATACTAATTCTATCTAGACACCGTTGCCCTAGAGCACACAAAGAATTATACCTACAGTACCTCAGCCTAAACATCAACACCACGGGTAACTTCTACAAGGCTGTGAATGATCTAAGAGACAAGGCAAGAAGGGCTTTCAATGCCATCAAAGGAACATAAAACTCAACGTCCCAATTAGGATCTGGCAAAACCCATTGCTCTTTATGGTTGTGAGGTCTAGGGTCCGCTCACCAACCAAGAATTCACAAAATGGGACAAACACCAAATTGAGACTCTGCATGCAGAATTCTGCAAAAATATCCTCTGTGTTCAACGTAAAACACCAAACAATGCATTCAGAGCAGAATTAGGACTATACCCGCTAATTATTCAAATCCAGAAAAGAGCCGTTAAATTCTACAACCACCGAAAAGAAGTGATTCCCAAACCTTCCATAACAAAGCCATCACCTAAGGAGAAATTAACCTGGAGAAGAGCCCCCTAAGCAAGCTGGTCCTGGGGCTCTGTTCACAGACACAAACAGACCCCACAGAGCCCCAGGATTTAAAAAAAACTGAGCAAACTAGAATGCTATTTGGCCCTAAACAGAGAGTACACAGTGGCAGAATACCTGACCACTGTGACTGACTCAAAATTAAGGGAATCTTTGACTATGTACAGACTCAGTGAGCATAGCCTTGCTATTGAGAGAGGCCGCCGAAGGAAGACCTGGCTCTCAAGAGAAGACAGGCTATGTGCCCACAAAATGAGGTGAAAACTGAGCTGCACTTCCTAACCTGCCAAATGTATGACCATATTAGAGACACATATTTCCCTCAGATTACACAGACCCAGAAAGAATTTGAAAACAAATCCAATTTTGATAAACTCCCATATCTATTGGGTGAAATACCACAGTGTGCAATCACAGCAGAAAGATTTGTGACCTGTTGCCACAAGAAAAGGGCAACCAGTGAAGAACAAACACCATTGTAAATACAACCTATATTTGTGTTTATTTATTTTCCCGTTTGTACTTTAACTATTTGCACATCATTACAACACTGTATATATACATAATATGACATTTGAAATGTCTTTATTCTTTGAAACGTTTGTGAGTGTAATGTTTACTGTTAATATTTTATTGTTTATTTCACTTTTGTTTATTATCTATTTAACGTGTAGGTATGTGTGTGTGTGTGTGTGTGTGTATGTGTGTGTGTGTGTGTGTGTGTGTGTGTGTGTGTGTGTGTGTGTGTGTGTGTGTGTGTGTGTGTGTGTGTGTGTGTGTGTGTGTGTGTGTGTGTGTGTGTGTGTGTGTGTGTGTGTGTGTGTGTGTGTGTGTGTGTGTGTGTGAGTGTGTGTGTGCGCCTGTGTGTGTGTGTGTGATGTTCCCAGGTTGACTTAATGTCATGGACACTAATCATACTACGAATACTCATTAGCACATACAGTACAATAGCTGACTAATGGACTGTCTTAGATCTGTGTTGAGGACTCCCTGAACACCCTGACCACCCTGACCTCCCCTGGCCTCTCCCTCCTCCACTCAACCTCTCTTACTGACCCTTCACATAATCCAACACAATATTTCTGGAGACAGCATAGTTCCATATTGCCCCACTCTCTCTCTCTCTATCTCTCTCTCTCTCTCTCTCTCTCTCTCTTTCTCTCTCTCTCTCTCTCTCTCTCTCTCCTTATATAGACAGCCATCCAAAACAAACAACTCCATATATACAGCCATCCAAAACAAACAACTCCATATAGACAGCCACCCAAAACAAACAACTCCATATAGACAGCCATCCAAAACAAACAACTACATATAGACAGCCATCCAAAACAAACAACTCCATATAGACAGCCATCCAAAACAAACAAGGAACAAGTTTACAGACCTTCTAAAAAAAATGGATTTTGTTGCCACAGGTGCATGCTTGATATATATGATCTATATGAAAATCTCAGCAGGAAACATCTGGCTAAATAACTGTTACACGGGGTAAACAACACTGTTGTTGTACTTGTTGAAGCTGAAGTCCCTGCATTGATTTTCCAGTGCTGCAAAGATTGATATTCAGGTACCGATGTGGATCGGCAAATGAAATGTATCTGATAATGTCTGAATAAGGGCACTGGTTTCCTGAATGCCCTCTGCACTCTGGCATCTGTCAGTTGTGCCTGTGGGGCAGAGCAGTTCCCACAATCCATAGGGCTATCTCTCCCCCCCCCGTGATTTACTGTGGCCTGCAGGGTCATGCTGTATGGTCAGGTGGTTCTGTGGGAAGAAAGAGAGAGAGAGAGATAGAGAATGAGAGAGAGAGAGAGAGAGAGAGAGAGAGAGAGAGAGAGAGAGAGAGAGAGAGAGAGAGAGAGAGAGAGAGAGAGAGAGAGAGAGAGAGAGAGAGAGAGAGAGAGAGAGAGAGAGAGAGAGAGAGAGAGAGAGAGAGAGAGAGAGAGAGAGAGAGAGAGCATGTGACACGTGTTGAACATAACCACCTCTGCCCTCATAATCTCAACTCCTCACAGTCCTATCCAATATTACTAGGCTAGAGGTGTCAAGACATTAAACAAAGGGGTATAAAGGAGGAAGTTCATCATATCTCCTATCTAGATTGATTAAATTGATGTCTGATGTCATGAACTGTATAAAAGCAAAGCACAGGAGAGTAAAGACAGATGTTGGTAGCATTTTTTTGTTCTTGAAAAACAGCAAGTGAAATATCTATGAAAGGGCTGGTCATTCAATATTTTTTTCTCAATAATTTTTTAACAGATTGGCATACACTTAGATAAATGTCATCAACTCATCATGTACGCGAATGCTTCGTGTTCAATGTGATGGAACAATCACAAACAACCTCTTCAGTGTCTTGGACAAAGCACATTAGTGAACGTCCCCCCTCACCGGTCTCCCCAGTCTCCCCGGTCCTCCAAACCTCCCCGTAGGCTGAACAATGGCCCCTGGAAGACAGTTTAGACTTTAACCCAGTGGGCTAAAGGTGTCAGCATGCTTCAAGATTTGCTGGCAAACTGATCTTTGATTGAAAAATGAGAAAAAAGCGGCAATAGTACCATTTGTCCATTTTGAGACGCCGTAGCTTCCTCAAAATAGTCAGAATTAATCTAAGATAACTAAAGAAGTCTGTCATTAATTTTGACGTTTTTGCCGAGGAGATCTTAGCCGCGCAATTTTACATCTAACTAAGATGTTTGGTGTAGTATTTCTCTATGAAAAATTGTGCATGAAAACGAGTCATCTCTCGTTGAATGACAACAAAGACTTCCTACTGTTGACCAATCACTGACAAAGAGGCGTAGACTTCATGTCACGGTTTCGGCCGAGGCGGCCCCTCCTCCTTGTTCGGGCAGGTTTCGGCGGTCGTCGTCTCCGGAGTACTAGCTGCCACCGCTCTATGTTTCTTGTTTGATTGGTTTTGTCTGTTTGTCACACCTGTTTTGTGTTATGTCTCAATTAGCACCCTATTTAGTTTCCTTGTTGTTAGTTAGGTGTTGTGTGTAATTGTTCCATGTCGTGTTGCTGCGCTGCATGTATTTTGGTGCGCTATTTTGTGCTTTCCTCCTTGTTTGTGTTTTAGGAGTAGATTACGCACTTGTTGATTGCGCCCGTTTGTATACGCCTGTGCGCGCTTTTCTCGCCTCCGGGCTGGTTTTGGATATTTATTGTGATATCTACTAAAGTATTTTTGTTGGACTTTACTTCCGCCTCCTGCGCCTGATTCCACACCACACCTACCATAGCAACTCCTGACAGAATTACACACCACATATGGAATCAGCAGGAGCACCCACCGACATCATGGAGGAGCGTCTTCGCGGTCAAGAGGATCGAATCAACCAGATCGGGCACGCCTTGGACCGCGTAATGAACACCCTCCATCGATGGGAAACCAGCGGGGTACCCACACCCCCACCTATCACACCATCACCATCGGACAGCCCGCCCATCCAACTACCGGAACCCAGTGGGATTCGGCTCTCGCTCCCGAGGGCGTACGACGGCACCGCTGCCGGGTGTCAGGGGTTCCAATTACAAGTGGAACTCTACCTTGCCACCATACACCCGGCGCCTCGGGATACGAGAGCGTTTCGCCCTCATCTCCTGTCTCACCGGCAAGGCGTTGGAGTGGGCCAACGCCGAATGGAGGGGAATAGACGCCGCCACAGTCACCTATGCGGAGTTCTCCCGCCGCTTCCGTGCTGTCTTCGACCATCCACCAGAAGGGAAGGCGGCGGGGGAGCGTCTATTCCACCTCCGACAGGGGGATGAGGAGCGCTCAAGAGTTTGCGCTGGAGTTCGGACTCTAGCGGCCGATGCAGGGTGGAATGAGAGGGCCCTCATAGACCACTTTAGATGTAGCCTTCGGGAGGACGTCCGCAGAGAGTTAGCGTGCAGGGATACTACACTAACATTTGACCAGCTGGTGGACATGGCCATTCGGCTGGACACCCTGCTCGCGACCCGCGGACGTCCCAGGTGGGGGCCTCCCATTCCACCCTCCAGCGCCTCCGAGCAGAGCCCGATGGAGCTTGGAGGTGCTGGCGCTAGAGGGAAGAGAGGAAGGAACCCGAGGGGGGCAGTCTCCTGCACCAACTGTGGCCGCGGAGGGCACACCGCGGCTAGGTGCTGGGGAGGGTCCCCTGGTGAGGGAGATGGCAGGTCACACATTGGGGAGTCCTCCCTGGTGAGTAGGCGCCCTACTTACCCAGAGCTTTCTGTCGTACACATTACATTACCTGTTTGTTTCCCACAGGTTGCACCTCGTTCCCAGCATAAGGCGCTAGTCGATTCAGGCGCAGCTGGGAATTTTGTAGATCGTAAATTCTGTGTTAAGTTAGGGATTCCCCTCCTTCCAGTCGATAAACCCTTCCCTGTACATGCCTTAGATAGTCGTCCGTTAGGATCTGGGTTAATTAGGGAGGTCACGGCGCCACTTAGGATGATGACGCAGGGGGGTCATGAGGAGACGATTCAACTCTATCTGATCGACTCTCCTGCGTATCCGGTGGTACTGGGGCTTCCCTGGTTGATTACCCATGATCCTACGATTTCGTGGCGAGAGAAGGCTCTTAAAGGGTGGTCTGCTTAGTGTGAGGGGCTATGTCTGGGTGTTTCCGTAAGGGCGACCTCGGTGGAGAGCCCGAACCAGATGCCAGCACTGCACATTCCGCCTGAGTATGAGGATTTGGCACTCGTGTTTAGTAAGACCAGAGCGGCAAGGTTGCCACCTCATAGACAGGGGGATTGTGCGATAGACCTCCAGACAGGAGCTGCGCCTCGCGGAGCCATGTGTATCCTTTGTCACAGGAGGAGAAAAGGGCAATGGAGACTTACATTGCCGAGTCTCTGAGACAGGGATACATACGGCCCTCCACTTCTCCCGCGTCCTCGAGCTTCTTTTTTGTGAAGAAAAAGGATGGAGGTTTGCGTCCGTGTATTGATTACCGCGGTCTCAATCAGGTGACTGTGAAATATAGTTATCCACTCCCGCTGATTGCGACCATGACGGAGTCATTACACGGGGCACGGTTCTTCACAAAATTGGACCTCAGGAGCGCATATAACTTGGTGCGCATTAGGGAGGGCGATGAGTGGAAGACAGCATTTAGTACTACCTCCGGCCATTACGAGTATCTCGTCATGCCATATGGGTTAATGAATGCTCCATCAGTCTTCCAATCGTTTGTAGATGAGATTTTCCGGGACATGCAGGCGCAGGGAGTAGTGGTGTACATAGATGATATTCTTGTGTACAGTTCTACTCGGGCCGAGCATGTAGCCCTGGTGCGCAGGGTATTGAGGAGACTGTTGGAGCATGACCTGTATGTCAAAGCCGAGAAATGTCTGTTCTTTCAGGAGTCAGTCTCCTTTTTGGGTTACCAGTTGTCTGCGTCAGGGGTGAGAATGGAGGTGGACCGAGTGTCCGCCGTGCGTAATTGGCAAACCCCAACTACGGTTAAAGAGGTGCAGCGGTTCTTGGGTTTTGCGAATTACTACCGAAGGTTTATCCGGGGTTTTGGACAGGTGGCAGCTCCCATAACGTCTCTTCTTAAGGGGGGTCCGGTGCGCTTGCGGTGGTCGGCTGAGGCGGACAGGGCCTTTGGGAGACTGAAGGACCTGTTTACCTCGGCTCCAGTGCTGGCGCACCCGGATCCCACTTTACCCTTCCAAGTAGAGGTGGACGCGTCTGAGGCCGGTATCGGGGCAGTTCTTTCACAACGGTCCGGCACACCACCTAAGCTCCGCCCCTGTGCTTTTTATTCTAAGAAGCTCAGTCCGGGCGGAGCGGAATTATGACGTAGGGGACAGGGAGCTGTTAGCCGTAGTACAGGCCCTAAAGGTGTGGAGGCATTGGCTTGAGGGGGCTCAGCACCCTTTCCTCATTCTGACCGACCACCGTAACCTGGAATACATTCGGGCAGCTAGGAGACTGAATCCTCGCCAGGCTCGATGGACTATGTTTCTCGCCCGGTTTGTGTTCAAGATCACTTACATCCCTGGGTCCCAGAACGGGAAGGCAGATGCCCTGTCCCGGCGGGTATGACACGGAGGAGAGGTGCGTGGAGCCCATTCCCATACTACCGGAGTCTTGTCTGGTGGCACCGGTGGTGTGGGAGGTCGATGCGGAGATCGAGCGGGCATTACGCACCGACCCTAGCCCTCCACAGTGTCCGGTGGGTCGGACGTACGCCCCGCTCGAGGTCCGGGATCGGCTGATTTATTGGGCTCACACGTCCCCCTCCTCTGGACATCCAGGTATTGGCCGGACAGTGCACTGCCTTAGTACGAAGTACTGGTGGCCAACGTTAGCCAGGGATGTGAGGGTTTATGTCTCCTCCTGCTCAGTGTGTGCCCAGTGTAAGGCGCCCAGACATTTGCCCAGGGGTAAATTACAACCCCTGCCCGTTCCACAACGACCCTGGTCTCACCTCTCGGTGGATTTTGTTACCGACCTTCCCTCCTCACAAGGGAATACCACCATTCTGGTCGTTGTGGATCGGTTCTCGAAGGCCTGTCGTCTCCTTCCCATGCCGGGTCTTCCTACTGCCCTACAGACCGCTGAGGCTCTATTTACTCACGTCTTCCGGCATTACGGGGTACCCGAGGATATAGTGTCCGATCGAGGCCCCCAGTTTACCTCCAGAGTCTGGAGAGCCTTTATGGAACGGTTGGGGGTCTCGGTGAGCCTTACCTCGGGTTACCACCCGGAGAGTAATGGGCAGGTCGAACGAGTCAACCAGGATGTGGGTAGGTTTCTGAGGTCATATTGTCAGGGCCGGCCGGAGGAGTGGGCGAGATATGTGCCCTGGGCCGAGATGGCACAGAACTCTCTCCGCCACTCCTCCACGAGACTAACCCCTTTTCAGTGTGTGTTAGGGTACCAGCCGGTTCTGGCACCTTGGCATGAGAGCCAGATCGAGGCCCCTGCTGTGGATGAGTGGGTGCGGCGCTCGGAGGAGACGTGGAACGCTGCACACGTCCATCTGCAGCGAGCCATCCGTCGACAGAAGACGAGCGCCGACCTACACCGCAGTGAGGGGCCAGTGTACGCACCTGGAGATCGAGTCTGGCTCTCAACCAGAAACCTGCCCCTCCGCCTGCCCTGCCGGAAGCTGGGTCGGCGGTTTGTGGGGCCTTTAAAGTCCTGAGGAGATTGAACGAGGTGTGTTACAGGTTACAACTGCCCATTGATTACAAGAATATTAACCCCTCGTTCCATGTGTCTCTCCTCAGGCCGGTGGTAGCTGGTCCACTCCAGGACTTTGAGATTGAGGAGACTCCTCCGCCCCGTTGGACATCGAGGGGCTCCGGCGCACACTGTTCGGACCATCCTGGATTCGAGACGCCGGATGGGGGGTCTCCAATATCTCGTGGAGTGGGAGGGGTACGGGCCGGAGGAGCGGTGCTGGGTGCCGAGGAGGGACATTCTGGATCCGTCCCTGCTGACCGAATTCCATCGTGGTCATCCTACGCGCCCTGCTCCGCGTCCTCCTGGTCGTCCCCCGAGGCCGGGCGGCGCACGGCTGGAGCCGCGCGTCAAGGGGGGTACTGTCACGGTTTCGGCCGAGGCGGCCCCTCCTCCTTGTTCGGGCAGGTTTCGGCGGTCGTCGTCTCCGGAGTACTAGCTGCCACCGCTCTATGTTTCTTGTTTGATTGGTTTTGTCTGTTTGTCACACCTGTTTTGTGTTATGTCTCAATTAGCACCCTATTTAGTTTCCTTGTTGTTAGTTAGGTGTTGTGTGTAATTGTTCCATGTCGTGTTGCTGCGCTGCATGTATTTTGGTGCGCTATTTTGTGCTTTCCTCCTTGTTTGTGTTTTAGGAGTAGATTACGCACTTGTTGATTGCGCCCGTTTGTATACGCCTGTGCGCGCTTTTCTCGCCTCCGGGCTGGTTTTGGATATTTATTGTGATATCTACTAAAGTATTTTTGTTGGACTTTACTTCCGCCTCCTGCGCCTGATTCCACACCACACCTACCATAGCAACTCCTGACACTTCAGCTACCGACTTCTGCTTGCCTCAAGAAATAATGCTGTGTGCCCAAACAGCCGAGAAAAACCTTATCGAAGTCCAAAATTAAAAAAAATTTCACAAAATGTTATCATAATATATAATATATGCACGAACTCTTCCGAACTGTTTCAGCTGGGTAGCATGCGGACGCCTTTACACAGTCCTGAGCCACACAGATGACTTAAGTCTAATTTCAAGACCGTTTCACTTGCACACAGTCTACTTAACCCAGCTGAGCCCATGTTAACATCCCTGAGTGTCAATGTTAACATCCGTGAGTGTCAATGTTAACATCCCTGAGTGTCAATGTTAACATCCGTGAGTGTCAATGTTAACATCCCTGAGTGTCCATGTTAACATCCGTGAGTGGCCATGTTAACATCCCTGAGTGTCAATGTTAACATTCCTGAGTGTCAATGTTAACATCCCTGAGTGTCCATGTTAACATCCGTGAGTGGCCATGTTTTCATCCCTGACTGGCCATGCTGTATGTTTCTACAGACGGGAAAGAAAATACAGTAATCAAGGTTATTGGGTATATCACTAAACAACACACACCCAGAGTACACACACACACACACACACACACACACACACACACACACACACACACACACACACACACACACACACACACACACAAACAACGAGAACAAATCTTCTCTAGTGGGGGCGAAACACAGCAAGTGTTTTTGCCAGGGGGTGAACAATATCCCAGGGATCCAACTAACACCCACACCAGCTAGTTCTCTCCAACTAACACCCACACCAGCTAGTTCTCTCCACCTAACACCCACACCAGCTAGTTCTCTCCAACTAACACCCACACCAGCTAGTTCTCTCCAACTAACACCCACACCAGCTAGTTCTCTCCAACTAACACCCACACCAGCTAGTTCTCTCCAACTAACACCCACACCAGCTAGTTCTCTCCAACTAACACCCACACCAGCTAGTTCTCTCCAACTAACACCCACACCAGCTAGTTCTCTCCAACTAACACCCACACCAGCTAGTTCTCTCCAACTAACACCCACACCAGCTAGTTCTCTCCAACTAACACCCACACCTGCTAGTTCTCTCCAATTAACACCCACACCAGCTAGTTCTCTCCAATTAACACCCACACCAGCTAGTTCTCTCCAACTAACACCCACACCAGCTAGTTCTCAACAACAAGTTACAGAAGACTACAGTAGCAATCAGCCAGACATCCCAATGCCACATAGCAGACAAAACTCTAGAAGAACATCCAGCTGTCATCCACTGGGCATACCAATAACAATCCAATGGCAGAGCAGGCACGGTCAATAGGGTTTCAGTCCAAGCGGACATTACATAACTCAAACTATTGTCCAAATCTTCATAGAAAACACATTTTATACGGAAAAATTCATCTACATATCTTCATATGATTACACAAATACAGAAAAAAATATTATTATTAGAACACATCTAATGATAATGCTATAATAAAGATCAAATAAAGATGAAAATATGGACAGCATTATAATCCGTCCCTTAAAACTGTAACAACAACAGCCGTTCCCTGGGCGCTGATGACGTGGACGTTGATTAAGGCAGCCACCCGTACCTCTCTGATTCAGAGGGTTAAATGCGGAAGACACATTTCAGTTGAATGAATTCAGTTGCACAACTGACTAGGTATCGCCTTTCCATTTCCCATATCCCTATAACATTGTCAAACACTGATAAAACCAATAGGATGGACAACATCAGCTTCCCTCCATCCCATTCCAATGGTTACCGTAAACATACACATATACACACACACACACCTGTATGCCATTTGCACAACATTGCTCAGCATTAAGACACACACACACACACACCTGTAGGTAGAGTATTACCTGTAGGCCATGCCGGTCTGGTTCATCACAGTGTCCTGTAGTGACAGAGCGTGGGCATTGAGGAACTCCTCAAGCTGTTTGACCTCCAGAGGGGTGTTGGCTCTCAGCCCACCCCACATCAAAAGAGGGGTGTAGGGTCTTGCCCCGGGCCCCACCGAACCCTGTTGACATTTCGTCCCTTGGCCCCCCTGTCCCGCCGGTCCCCCTGGGCCCTTGTCCGCTTGTTTGGGGGCTCCCTTCTGCTTTGGGTTGGGGATGTCAGAACAGGTAGCTTTGTAGAGGTACATCTCTTTGACTCACCTGCTCTCTTTCCCTTCTTCTCTCTGTCCGTCTCTCTCTTCTTCTCTTCTCTCTGTCAATCTCTCCCTTCTCTCTGTCCGTCTCTCCCTTCTCTCTGTCCGTCTCTCTCTTCTCTCTGTCCGTCTCTCTCTCTCTCTTCTTCTCTGTCCGTCTCTCTCCCTTCTCTCTGTCCGTCTCTCTGTCCGTCTCTCTCTTCTTCTCTGTCCGTCTCTCTCTTCTTCTCTGTCCGTCTCTCTCTTCTTCTCTCTGTCAATCTCTCCCTTCTCTCTGTCCGTCTCTCTCTTCTTCTCTCTGTCAATCTCTCCCTTCTCTCTGTCCGTCTATCCCTTCTTCTCTGTCCGTCTCTCTCTTCTTCTCACTCCGTCTCTGTCCGTCTCTCCCTTCTTCTCTGTCCGTCTCTCTCTTCTTCTCTCTGTCCGTCTCTCTCTTCTTCTCTCTGTCCGTCTCTCTGTCCGTCTCTCTCTTCTTCTCTCTGTCCGTCTCTCTCACACCCAGAGGAGTCCCAGACAGGCCCCTCAGCAGGCAGACCCCATGGTGTGTGTGTGTGTGTTATGAATGTCTCAATTTACAAATAGATAAAATACATTAAAGTTGATCATCCAGTGTGTACTCTGTCAAGCATCCATAAGAAAGACGTTCCAGTTACATTTCCATATTTGGAGGAAGACAAAGATCATTAAAAAATACTACTCCAGGATCCTGTATCTGTCAGTAAAGAAAAAGTCCTGCATGGAAAGACTGATACTACAGCACATCAAGTATATTCCTGCTTACGATCTGTCACATATCTGTCTGCAGACACGCTCACACACACACACGCTCACACACACGCTCACACACACGCTCACACACACGCTCACACACACGCTCACACACACGCTCACACACACACGCTCACACACACACACGCTCACACACACGCTCACACACACGCTGTCACGTTCCCCTCTGCTCTAACATTCTATCAGCTCACTTTGGTATTGCTCTCTATAAAGTGGCATGGGAATCTGGGACATGTTTTTCCCTCCCTCCTTCTATCACTCTTTCCCTCCCTCCCTCCCTCCCTCCCTCCCTCCCTCCCTCCCTCCCTCCCTCCCTCCCTCCCTCATCAACCCTTTGTATACAGTGAGGGAATTAAGTATTTGATCCCCTGCTGATTTTGTACGTTTGCCCACTGACAAAGACATGATCAGTCTATAATTTTAATGGTAGGTTTATTTGAACAGTGAGAGACAGAATAAAAACAAAAAAATCCAGAAAAACGCATGTAAAAAATGTTATACATTTATTTGCATTTTAATGAGGGAAATAAGTATTTGACCCCTCTGCAAAATATGACTTAGTGCTTGGTGGCAAAACCCTTGTTGGCAATCACAGAGGTCAGACGTTTCTTATAGTTGGCCACCAGGTTTGCAAACATCTCAGGAGGGATTTTGTCCCACTCCTCTTTGCAGATCTTCTCCAAGTCATTAAGGTTTCGAGGCTGACGTTTGGCAACTCGAACCTTCAGCTCCCTCCACAGATTTTCTATGGGATTATGGTCTGGAGACTGGCTAGGCCACTCCAGGACCTTAATGTGCTTCTTCTTGAGCCACTCCTTTGTTGCCTTGGCCGTGTGTTTTGGGTCATTGTCATGCTGGAATACCCATCCACGACCCATTTTCAATGCCCTGGCTGAGGGAAGGAGGTTCTCACCCAAGATTTGACGGTACAAGGCCCCGTCCATCGTCCCTTTGATGCAGTGAAGTTGTCCTGTCCCCTTAGCAGAAAAACACCCCCAAAGCATAATGTTTCCACCTCCATGTTTGACGGTGGGGATGGTGTTCTTGGGGTCATAGGCAGCATTCCTCCTCCTCCAAACACGGCGAGTTGAGTTGATGCCAAAGAGCTCAATTTTGGTCTCATATGACCACAACACTTTCACCCAGTTCTCCTCTGAATCATTCAGATGATCGTTGGCAAACTTCAGACGGGCCTGTATATGTGCTTTCTTGAGCAGGGGGACCTTGCGCGCTCTGCAGGATTTCAGTCCGTCACGGCGTAATGTGTTACCAATTGTTTACTTGGTGACTATGGTCGCAGCTGCCTTGAGATCATTGACAAGATCCTCCCGTGTAGTTCTGGGCTGATTCCTCACTGTTCTCATGATCATTGCAACTCCACGAGGTGAGATCTTGCATGGAGCCCCAGGCCGAGGGAGATTGACAGTTATTTTGTGTTTCTTCCATTTGCGAATAATCACACCAACTGTTGTCACCTTCTCACCAAGCTGCTCTGCGATGGTCTTGTAGCCCATTCCAGCCTTGTGTAGGTCTACAATCTTGTCCCTGACATCCTTGGAGAGCTCTTTGGTCTTGGCCATGGTGGAGAGTTTGGAATCTGATTGATTGCTTCTGTGGACAGGTGTCTTTTATACAGGTAACAAGCTGAGATTAGGAGCACTCCCTTTAAGACACCTGGGAGCCAGAAATCTTTCTGATTGAGAGGGGCTAATATAATTATTTCCCTCATTAAAATGCAAATCAATTTATAACATTTTTGACATGCGTTTTTCTGGATTTTTGTTGTTGTTTTTCTGTCTCTCACTGTTCAAATAAACCTACCATTAAAATTATAGACTGATCATGTCTTTGTCAGTGGGCAAACGTACAAAATCAGCAGGGGATAAAATATTTTTTTCCCTGACTGTATATGTTCTCTACCATTCCCCCTATTTCTCTCCCTCCCTCTCTCTCCCTCCCTCTCTCTCCCTCTCTCATTCTCTCCCTCCCTCTCTCTCCCTCTCTCATTCTCTTTCCAATCTCTCTTCTCCCACTCCAGCCGTTCTCTCTCTTCATGTCCCTCCCTCCCCTCTCTCACTCTCTTCCCATGGTCCTCCCTCATCAAGCAGGGCGAGGTTCTGTGCCCTCTAACCTCTGCCATGTCTGAGAGTCAAACTGACTTCCTGAACTGTATCGTCACTCACTGGATTGTAGTAATGAGGAGGAGCGGCACCTTTCCATATCCTTTGGAACTACACAAACAAACACACACACACACACCACACACACACACACACACACCACACACACACACCACACACACCACACACCACAACACACACACACACACACACACACACACACACACACACACACACACACACACACACACACAGGACTGTTCCCCAAATACATGCAGCACGCTCTCTCGCTCTCTCTCTCTCTCTCTCTCTCTCTCTCTCTCTCTCTCTCTCTCTCTCTCTCTCTCTCTCTCTCTCTCTCTCTCTCCCTTTTTTTTTTAGGAGCCCATGTTGAGAGCAGTTACATACCCCTCAGTGCTGGGACGGGTGAGTCATGGACAAGAATACCTCAGGAGGGGGAGGAAAAGGGAGGCAGACTAGGGGGAATCCGCCCTCGCACCCCATGAGAGGCAAGGAAAAGGAACTGATCGCACCCTCTCGACTCGAAACAGAGAGGAGAGAGACAGATAACTTTTTTAACCCACACATTCTCTCTCTTCCTCTCTCGTCCTCTCCCTTTCTCTCTACCAATATCCCCTCTCTCTCCAACCCCTCTCCTACAGTCACCCTCTCTCGCTCTCTCTCTACCCCTTCCATGTCTCTCCCCTCCCTCTCTCTCTCTCTCTCTCTCACTCTCCCAATCCCCCTTGTGAATATGTCTCTCCCCTCCCTAACCTCTCTCTCTCTCACTCCCCGTTCCTGGTCTCTCTCCTCCTTAGCCTCTCTCTCTCTCTCTCTCACTCCCCCTTCCATGTTTCTCTCCTCCCTGTCTCTCTCTCTCTCTCTATCTCACTCCGCCTCCCATGTCTATCCCCACTCTCTCTCTCTCTCTCTCTCTCTCTCTCTCTCTCTCTCTCTCTCTCTCTCCCCCCTTCCATGTCTCTCTCCTCTCTCTCTCTCTCACTCCCCCTTCCATGTCTCCAGAAAACTGTGGATGAACAGAAATACATCATTATGGGCTTACTGAACGATTAAACGGGATGGAGGACTTCAGTCACCGTTTAAATCTTTGTTTCGTAATTTCCCCGAAAGCTGTGGAACAACCGGAACGACAAATAGCCGCTACAGAGGTCAACGAGGTCACTCTCTCACCTGTGCAGCAGTACAGGATAGATTAATGAGTGAAGCATCAAAGGGGAAAGGGGGGAAAGGTGAAAGGGGAACATGAGAGATTGATTGGTTTGTTTAGTTTGATTTCTTGTGAATACATGCCCACTAAGAAGCTTGTTGATTGATCAATACTATTTTCATTGTAGCTGTTTATGTAGTGTATCAACACCTTATATTATGTTCATATGAGACACAACACACATGTAAAGACCCATCTCAGTATCACGTGTTGAGGATAACACTCAATAAAGAGGCAATCAACAGCAGAAATACTATACTCAGCTTAAATAGACGGATTTTAATGGGATTTTTTTGTAAATAATATTACTTAGATGACTCTTAAGGATTTTAAATATGAATACATTAACATGTGTGACATGGAATGTCAATGGAATTGTGCAGCCAGCCAAAAAATAATTAAGGTATTTTCTTATTTGAAAAATAATAACAGTTTTTGGGGGGGGCGATCTTGGGATGGTGTTGGCATTCTCCTCCACCTACTCCTCAAGATCCAGAGGAGTATGAATTCTCATTGATAAAAAAAAGTTCTGTTTAAGTCTACAGAAATTACTACAGACCCAAATGGACGTTTTATAATGGTAAAAGGAAACCTGGCACAAGAAAAAGTGACTTTACAGAATTGCAATTGCCCAAATGAAGACCAATTACACAAATGAAGATTACCCAAAGTTCGTTAATGACCTTATACTAAAATGATCTCAATGTAACAGGAATATTATTTCGGGGGGTGATTTTAACTCTGTGTGGGATGCAACTTTAGACAAGTCATCAACTAAACTATATTCTCTTCCCAACAGGTATTAAACCACAACATCAAAGAGATGTCTGTGTGAACTGTGGAGATAGAAACATCCAACTGAAAGAGAATGCTTCTATCACTCTCATGTCCACAAGTCATATTCATAATTGACTGTGTTTCTGAATGTAAATACATTCCTAGAATAATTACGGACCATAGCCCATTGACCTTCACGTTAAAGCTTAAACCTCCTATGTCATTAACAAAGACTTGGTGATTCAACACAATGCTACTTGGAGATAAGGCGTTTACCTCATTGGGGCGGCAGGTAGCTTAGTGGTTAAGAGCGTTGTGCCAGTAGCCGAAAGGTCGCTGGTTCTAATCCCCGAGCTGACTAGGTGAAAAGTCTGTCGATGTGCCCTTGAGCAAGGCACTTAATCCTAATTGCTCCTGTAAGTCGCTCTGGTTAAGAGTGTCTGCTAAATGACGTAAATGTAAATGTATATCATAAAATAAAATCCATGACTTAGAAAGGAAACAGTTTAGATAAAAGTGTTTAGATAAAACACTTTGAAGCTTGAATACAACATAATAAACACCTGCTCTGCAGAGATTGTTGCCCTGAAATCCAAACAACAATACGTTGAGCAAGGTGACAGTGCGGGGAAAATGCTTGCTTGGCAAATGAAGAAAGAGGAAGAGGAACGTACCATCCACAGCATTAAAACCCCAGATGGTAGCAAAACAATGGATTATTCTGAAATTAATTCAGTCTATAAATTTTTTTATCACAAACTGTATCAATCCGAAAACAAAAGTTCAAAGAAAGATATAGACAATTTCCTTAATCAGGCCAGTTTACCAATTATAAGTGAACCAGAGAAAATGAATATGGATAAAAATATTACCCTGGTGGAGGCCATTAATAGTCTGCAAAATGGGAAATCTCCTGGTAATGATGGATTCCCAGTGGAATTTTACAGACATCCCAAAATTACTAAAGCTTATGTTACTTTATGCTCACAGTAGCTCTAGAGCAAATTGTTTGGCTACAATCACCCTACTTGGAATTTTTTTTATAAGGATTCATTGTCATGCGGATCCTTCCGCTCAGTATCACTTTTGAATGTGGATTATAAAATCATTGCTAAGGTATTGGCTTTTCACATAGAAATAGTAATAAAAAAGTTTATTCACTTTGATCAAAGAGGGTTAATATGGAATAGGATGTCTTCAGACAATCTCCGCCAATTCTTAAATATAATCCATCAAATCAGGAACTTGATAATTCAAAAAGTGGCAGTATCATTAAGTTATGAAGAGGGACCAGACAGGGATGCCCTTTGTTCAGTTATTTATTTTGCAGCTGTTGGACACATGGTGCTGTATCAGCATTAAACATGAATTGGGGCAAAAACTGAAATGATGTCAATCTCTAATTATAACTTTTCAAGCTTGGAGAGAAGATTTCAGTGGAAATGGACAAAGACACATATGAAATACCTGGGTGTATTGATACCATGCAATCTGGAGGAGGTCTTTAAAATCAACTACTCTCCTTTACTAGATAATGTGACAAGTACTGAGTATACGAAGAGGCAGGACGCAGACACAATAATTAACAAGGTAAAGGTTTACTTAACAATGAGAAAGAGAATAACAAAGAGAGAGTAAACGACACGACGCTAACAATTACACACAACAATGAACGAATATTCCAGGGTTATATAGTGGTGGTGATGAGATGATGAGGTGCAGGTGCGCTGGAGGTGATTAGGGTGCTTTGGGTTTCCATTCCGGTGTTGCCGAGGTGGTGCGCTCAGACCGGTGGCTCAGTAGACCGGCGAATCAGAGCGCCGGAGGGGAGCAACGGGAGGAGACGTGACAGATAAGATTGAATCCAATGTTCAGAGTTGGAGAACTCTCCCTATTTATATGTCAGATAGGGTCAACATAATCAAAATGAATATATTACTGAGGTTATTTTATTTATTTCAAGCCTTACCAGTTTCAATTCCATCCAACTTCTTTAAGAAAATAAATGACCTTTTATTTGGAATGGAAAGTCAAATTGAATGTTTACACTTTCCTTATAAAGCTGGAGGTCTACCTCATATGAAAATGTATTACTGGGCCGCACAACTGCGTTCACTTAAACAATGGACAGCAGACTATCCTTGTGCTTGGAGTAGTATTGAAGCCAAATGTGTAATACCCTATGATTTAGAATATATTCACTACTTTGGATCCAAGTCTATAAAAGAAAAAAACTGACAATCCAATGATTTTAAATTCAATTCATATTTTGGAAACATTCATGAAATGGAAGAAACCGATATCGCCAAACCCCACCTTACCTCCAGCATTTAATGACAACACCTTTAAGTACTGGTTCCAAAGCGGCATCCTTAATTTTGAGCATATGTATTATAATGGCTCTCTACTGTCATTCAATCAATTTCAAGGAAAATGTGGGATATCCAAGACAAATTTCTTTAAAATCTTACAACTAAGAAATCTTATTCAATCGATTAAATGGAATCTGGATGAACCTAGCATTGACAAAATTATGAAAGAAACTGTAACGCCAAAGAAGTTGATTGCCTAGATACAGTGCCTTCGGAAAGTATTCAGGCCCCTTGACTTTTTCCACATTTTGTTAGGTTACAGTCTTATTCTAAAATTGATTAAATTGTTTTTTTGCCTCATCAATATACACACAATACCCCATAATGACAAAGCAAAAACTGGTTTTGAATTTTTTTTGCAAAAAAAATTAATACAAACGGAAATATCACATTTACATAAGTATTGAGAGTATTTACTTAGTACTTTGTTGAAACACCTTTGACAGTGATTACAACCTTGTCTTTTTGGGAATTAAGCTACAAGCTTGGCACACCTGTATTTGGGAAGTTTCTCCCATTCTTCTCTGCAGATCCTCCCAAACTCTGTCAGGTTGGATGGGGAGCGTCGCTGCACAGCTATTTTCAGTTCTCTCCAGAGATGTTCAATCGGGTTCAAGTCCGGGCTCTGGCTGCGCCATTCAAGGACATTTCAGAGACTTGTCCCGAAGCACCTCCTATGTTGTCTTGGCTGTGTGCTTAGGGTCATTGTCCTGTTGAAAGGTGAACCTTCGCCCCAGTCTGAGGTCCTGAGCGCTCTGGAGCAGGTTTTCATCAAGGATCACTCTGTATTTTGCTCCGTTCATCTTTGCCTCGATCCTGACTAGTCTCCCTGCCACTGAAAAACATCCCCACAGCATGATGCTGCCACCACCATGCTTCACCGTAGGGATGGTGCCAGGTTTCCTCCAGACATGACGCTTGGCATTCAGGACAAAGAGTTCAATCTTGGTTATATCAGACCAGAGAATCTTGTTTCTCATGGCCTGAGAGTCTTTAGGTGCAAACTCCAAGCGGGCTGTCATGTGCCTTTTACTGAGGAGTGGCTTCCGTCTGGCCACTCTACCATAAAGGCCTGATTGGTGGAGTCCTGCAGAGATGGTTGTCCTTCTGGAAGGTTCTCCCATCTCCACAGAGGAACTCTAGAGCTCTGTCAGAGTGACCATTGGGTTCTTGGTCACCTCCCTGACCAAGGCCCTTCTCCCCGATTACTCAGTTTGGCCAGGCGGCCAACTCTAGGAAGAGTCTGGGTGGTTCCAAACTTCTTCCATTTAAGAATGATGGAGGCCACTGTGTTCTTGGGGACTTTCAATGCTGCAGACCTTTTTTGGTACCCTTCCCCAGATCTGTGCCGACACAATCCTGTCTTGGAGCTCTACAGTCAATTCCTTCGACCTCATGGCTTGGTTTTTGCTCTGGCATGCGCTGTCAACTGTGGGACCTTATATAGACAGGTGTGTGCCTTTCCAAATCATGTCCAATCAATTGAATTTACCACAGGTGGACTCCAATCAAGTTGTAGAAACATCTCAAGGATGATCAACGGAAACAGGATGCACCTGAGCTCAATTTCGAGTCTCATAGCAAAGGGTCTGAATACTTATGTAAATAAGGTATTTCTGTTTAGTTTTTTTGATACATTTGCAAAGATTTCTCAAAACCTGTTTTGGCTTTGTCATTATGGAGAAATTGTGTGTAGATTGCTGAGGATATATATTTTTTTCATCCATTTTAGAATAAGGCTATAAGGTAACAAAATGTGGGAAAGGTCAAGGGGTCTGAATACTTTCCGAAGGCACTGTATATCAAGGGTTAATTGAATCTCTACCTGACAGTTCTGAACCAGTGTGTGTGTGTGTGTGTGTGTGTGTGTGTGTGTGTGTGTGTGTGTGTGTGTGTGTGTGTGTGTGTGTGTGTGTGTGTGTGTGTGTGTGTGTGTGTGTGTGTGTGTGTGTGTGTGTGTGGCTCTGAGGGGAAGATTGGCAGAGAGACAGTTAGAGAGGTATTGGTTGCTCCAGTGTTTCTAGGTCAGTATAAATGGTTAGTAATCATGTCCCTGGCAGGAAGTAGACCTACAGATAATAGTCACACCTCCTTTTCCCAAATAATTGTTATAAAAGAGATAAGGCTAATCTAAGGCAGGCATTCTACTCAAGTGTTGCAAAAAAAAAAAAAAAGAGTTTATTGTCCTTTCACTGTGGGAAAATGTAAATGTAGTTGCATTGAGTCTCTTCTTAGTAATTGGACCATAGAGGTTTACATGTAGACCGTGACTCCTAGTAGTAGAACCAGTGTTCTGTGGTATGGAGGTCATGTGTTACTGTATCAGCCTGCCCTCAGAAACACACACAGTGAGGGAAAAAAGTATTTGATCCCCTGCTGATTTTGTACGTTTGCCCACTGACAAAGACATGATCAGTCTATAATTTTAATGGTAGGTTTATTTGAACAGTGAGAGACAGAATAACCCCAAAAAATTTCCAGAAAAACACATGTCAAAAATGTTATTCATTGATTTGCATTTTGATGAGAGAAATAAGTATTTGACCCCTCTGCAAAACATGACTTAGTACTTGGTGGCAAAACCCTTGTTGGCAATCACAGAGGTCAGACGTTTCTTGTAGTTGGCCACCAGGTTTGCACACATCTCAGGAGGAATTTTGTCCCACTCCTCTTTGCAGATCTTCTCCAAGTCATTAAGGTTCCGAGGCTGACGTTTGGCAACTCGAACGTTCAGCTCCCTCCACAGATTTTCTATGGGATTAAGGTCTGGAGACTGGCTAGGCCACTCCAGGACCTTAATGTGCTTCTTCTTGAGCCACTCCTTTGTTGCCTTGGCCGTGTGTTTTGGGTCATTGTCATGCTGGAATACCCATCCACGACCCATTTTCAATGTCCTGGCTGAGGGAAGGAGGTTCATTTAATTAAAACGTACAAAATCAGCAGGGGATCAAATACTTTTTTCCCTCACTGTACACACACACACACACACACACACACACACACACACACACAGACACATAGACACACAGACACACACACACACACACACACACACAGACACACACACATACACACACACACTATCAGGTACAGAGAGATATCAGTTAAATATGACTATACAATCAGTTAAATATGCAACTCAATAGTAGGAAGGTGTTCTTAATGTTTTGTACACTCAGTGTGTGTGTATGGGTGTGAGGGTGCGTGTTAGTATATAGAGACGTCTGCAAAAGAAAGCCGTTTTTTGTATGTCTGTGAGAGTGAATATGTCTGTGAGAGTGAAGCTCTTTCTCAACCTTGTAGAAAGACACTGTGTTCACTTTCAGTAAACATGATTGTTCAGTGCAGCCTGTCCAATACAGCTCTCTCTCTCTCTCTCTCTCTCTCTCTCTCTCTCTCTCTCTCTTCCCCCCTCTCCCCCTCTCTCTCTCCCCCTCTCTCCCCCCCTCTCTCTCTCTCTCGCTCTCTCTACTGCTGGAGCCTAATCAACCTTGTCTGTTCTCTCCTTTGTCTTTAACCATTACAGACTGAAACACAGCTAACTGCCCAGCAGGGAATAAGAAAGGGAAGGGAACAAGGGAGAGAGACGGAGAGACAGAGAGACAGAGAGAGAGAGAGAGAGAGAGAGAGGGAGAGAGAGAGAGAGAGAGAGAGAGAGAGAGAGAGAGAGAGAGAGAGAGAGAGAGAGAGAGAGAGAGGGAGAAAGGGAGAGAGAAAGAGAGAGAGAGAGAGAGAGAGAGAGAGAGAGAGAGAGAGAGAGGAGAGAGAGAGAGAGAAAGGGAGAGAGAGAGAGAGGGAGAGAGAGAGAGTGAGAGGGAGAGAGGGAGAGAGGGAGAGAGAGAGAGAGAGAGAGAGAGAGAGAGAGAGAGAGAGAGAGAGAGAGAGAGAGAGGGAGAGAGAGAGAGAGAGGAGAGAGAAGAGAAAAGGAGAGGAGAGAGAGAGAGAGAGAGAGAGAGAGAGAGAGAGAAGGAGAGAGAGAGAGGGAGAGGGAGAGAGGGAGAGAGGGAGAGAGGGAGAGAGAGAGAGAGAGAGAGAGAGAGAGACAGAGAGAGAGAGAGAGAGAGATTGCGAGGGGAAGAGAAGTAGAGGAGTAGGAAGATTACCAGCCTGAAGATTTAAGACTGAATGGGCCTCAGTGGGATTCTCGCTCTCCTTCTTTCTTGCTCTTTCTTCCTGTCTCTTCTGCTTCATTAATTTATCCTTCCTCTTTGTGCTGTTCTCTGTCTCCATTTGTGATGGGACTCAGTTAGATTAGGGATTCACTGCCACTCAAAAGACAATGTCCTTGATCACTTCTGCATTTTAATGAAGGAGAGAGGGTGAATGGGGGTTAGAGAGAGTGATAGAGAGAGGGATATAGAGAGAGAGAGGGAAAGAGAGAGGGATAGATAGAAATAGAGAGAGTGATAGAGATAGAGAGAGGGAAAGAGAGAGAGGGAAAGAGAGAGAGGAAACAAAATACTTTAGCGTTTGCTAGCCGAGAGTACTTAGTAGAATCACTTGAAAAATGTCAGCAGTCAGACGTCTACAGAGGGTGGTCCCTAAAACACAGACAAACGCCAGATCCACATGCTGTCTGAAATGTCCCCAGAATCCTGAAGTTTCATTGTGCTGAGAACAGCCAGGCCACACCAGATCCAATGCAGTATTCGACGTTCGTCCAGGTCCCCAGGACGTGGGGAGATGTCTTCAATACCGGCCACCAGGGGCAACGGTGAGCGCTATTACCTTCAAGTAGGCTCGCGGTTTGCTAGGGCGTTGTGGACGGGGATAGTGGATGGGCGTAAGCGCCAGCTCCAAGGATCCCATATTATTTTTTTTTACCCTATCCCAAACCTTAACCCTTAACTTAACCAATTGAAATGAATGTCTAAACTTAACTGTCAAAACTCAACGATTCCCGGGGCCACTCATATGTCAAATACATGCATGCATGACTGTACTGTAAGTCGCTTTGGATAAAAGCATTTTCTAAATGGCATACTATTTATTATTATGTTATTATAATCTGCTGGATGCCCTACTGTGAACTCCAGATAATATCTGCTGTATTTGATGAAAACAGTCTTTTTCAGCAGATAACATGCATATGATGTATTTGTCCTTTTGCCTCCACAATGACAACTAAATGATAAACACACGTCCACCCTGACACGTCCACCCTGACACGTCCACCCTGAGACGTCCACCATGACACGTCCACCCTGAGACATCCACCATGACACGTCCACCCTGACACGTCCACCCTGAGACGTCCACCATGACACGTCCACCCTGAGACGTCCACCATGACACGTCCACCCTGAGACATCCACCATGACACGTCCACCCTGAGTCGTCCACCCTGAGACGTCCACCCTGAGTCGTCCACCCTGACACGTCCACCCTGACACGTCCACCCTGACACGTCCACCCTGAGACGTCCACCATGACACGTCCACCCTGAGACGTCCACCATGACACGTCCACCCTGAGACGTCCACCATGACACGTCCACCCTGAGTCGTCCACCCTGAGACGTCCACCCTGAGTCGTCCACCCTGACACGTCCACCCTGAGACGTCCACCCTGAGTCGTCCACCATGACACGTCCACCCTGAGTCGTCCACCCTGACACGTCCACCCTGAGACGTCCACCCTGACACGTCCACCCTGAGACGTCCACCCTGAGACGTCCACCCTGACACGTCCACCCTGAGACGTCCACCCTGAGACGTCCACCCTGAGACGTCCACCCTGACACGTCCACCCTGAGACGTCCACCCTGAGACGTCCACCCTGACACGTCCACCCATAAATATTTGTCCTCCTCTATCTAATCTACACATAATACTCCATAATGACAAAGCGAAAACAATTTTTTGAATTTTTGCAAATTTATAAAAAAAATATGTATCCTTATTTATATAAGTATTCAGACCCTTTGCTATGAGACTCAAAAATGAGCTCAGGTACATCCCTGTTTCCATTGATCATCCTTGAGATGTTTCTACAACTTGATTGGAGTCCACCTGTTGTAAATTCAATTCAAATGGTTCGAATCCAGGCTCTGGGGCGGCACACAATTGGCCCAGCGTCGTCCAGGGTAGGGGAGGGAATGGCCGGCAGGGATGTAGCTCAGTCGGTAGAGCATGGCGTTTGCAACGCCAGGGTTGTGGGTTCGATTCCCACAGGGGGCCAGTATGAAAAGTTAAAATAAATAATGTATGCACTCACTAACTGTAAGTCGCTCTGGATAAGAGCGTCTGCTAAATTATTAAAATGTAAATGTATAAGGTCCCACAGTTGACAGTGCATGTCAGAGCAAAAACCAAGCCATGAGGTTGAAGGAATTGTCCGTAGAGCTCCGAGACAGGATTGTGTCGAGGCACAGATCTGGGGAAGAACACCAAAAAAATTTCTGCAGGATAGAAGGTCCACAAGAACACAATGGCCTCCATTATTCTTAAATGGAAGAAGTTTGGAACCACTAAGACTCTACATCAATCAGGCCGTAATGGTAGCGTCACATCTAGAGGAAACCTGGCACTATCCCTATGGTGAAGCATGGTGTTTTTCAGTGGCAGGGACAGGGAGACTAGTCAGGAAAGATTAACAGAGTACAGAGAAATCCTTGATGAAAACCTGCCTCAGAGCGCTCAGGACCTCAGACTGGGCAAGGTTCACCTACCAACAGGACAACGACCCTAAGCACACAGCCAAGACAACGCAGGAGTGGCTTCGGGACAAGTCTCTGAATGTCTTTGAGTGGCCCAACCAGAGCCCGGACTTGAACCCGATTGAACATCTCTGGAGAGACCTGAAAATAGCTGTGCAGTGACGCTCCCCATCCAACCTGACAGAGCTTGAGAGGATCTGCAGAGAAGAATGGGAGAAACTCCCCAAATACAGGTGTGCCAAGCTTGTAGCGTCATACCCAAGAAGACTTGAGGCTGTAATCGCTGCCAAAAGTGCTTCAACAAAGTCCTGAGTAAAGGGTCTGAATATTTTTATTTTTAATAACTTTGCAAACATTTCTTAAAAACAGTTTTTGCTTTGTCATTATGGGGTATTGTGTGTAGATTGCTGAGGGAAAAAAACGATTAAATACATTTTAGAATAAGGCTGTAATGTAACAAAATGTGGAAAATGTCAAGGGGTCTGAAGACTTTCCAAATGCACTGTACACCTCACATGCAACTTGTAATAAAACTAAGCAATTAGCCCATTAAATGAATGATCTGACTCCATAAAGATAAATAGCAATATGCAAGAGACTATATAAACCATGTGCAATCAAGTATTATACGTTTAGCTGACTAAGATCAAAGAATGGTCATGAGAATATCAACGCAAGTATTGTTTAATAACTTTGTAAATTTAATGGATTCACATACAAGGCATGAAGCTTAAGTTACAAGGCAATACTGACATTAACAACTCATAATTCTAAGCACATAGATCCTAAGGTTAACTTACAAGACAAAGCATGAACTAAAAGATGCCTAGAAGCCTAGGAAAAGAGAATTGATCATTCAACCTTCCTCCACGGACAGGATACAGGATGAGCTAGAACAACAGAACTCCATTCCATTTAAAACAGGTGAAGGTGTAACCTTCTCAACCCAAAACCAACCACCATTGACCAATTAAACGATACCAAGTTGACAGTAACCTGACCACCAAGACCCAACCTCCACAGGGTGTCACAGCATCTAAAGGCTTGTGTGGGGGATGAGGCCGATGTAAATAAGACAGAGTTCCTGAGAGGAACATAACACCCCTTTGAGTAATTCAGAGTTCACCCTGTACAGATACAAGTTACCACAGAGATCACACATCCATATAGAAAGCTTCAGAGTCCTCTTTAGGGGACAAGTTTCAGATAGATACCAGACATGGATACTACATTATTCTGTCACAATAGTCAGTCCTCTGGGTACTGTAACAGAGATCCATGTTGGCCCCTCAGAGGGGAAGGGCTGACTAGTCCTTGGGCATTGTCCTTTGTGCTTTCCTTGTGTTCCTGGATCATTTGCCATGCAGCTCCAGGTGTCAGAGAGCACAACATACACTGCTCAAAAAAATAAAGGGAACACTTAAACAACAAACACAATGTAACTCCAAGTCAATCACACTTCTGTGAAATCAAACTGTCCACTTAGGAAGCAACACTGATTGACAATAAATTTCACATGCTGTTGTGCAAATGGAATAGACAACAGGTGGAAATTATAGGCAATTAGCAAGACACCCCCAATAAAGAAGTGGTTCTGCAGGTGGTGACCACAGACCACTTCTCAGTTCCTATGCTTCCTGGCTGATGTTTTGGTCACTTTTGAATGCTGGCGGTGCTTTCACTCTAGTGGTAGCATGAGACGGAGTCTACAACCCACACAAGTGGCTCAGGTAGTGCAGCTCATCCAGGATGGCACATCAATGCGAGCTGTGGCAAGAAGGTTTGCTGTGTCTGTCAGCGTAGTGTCCAGAGCATGGAGGCGCTACCAGGAGACAGGCCAGTACATCAGGAGACGTGGAGGAGGCCGTAGGAGGGCAACAACGCAGGAGCAGGACCGCTACCGCCGCCTTTGTGCAAGGAGGAGCAGGAGGAGCACTGCCAGAGACCTGCAAAATGACCTCCAGCAGGCCACAAATGTGCATGTGTCTGCTCAAACGGTCAGAAACAGACTCCATGAGGGTGGTATGAGGGCCCGACGTCCACAGGTGGGGGTTGTGCTTACAGCCCAACACCGTGCAGGACGTTTGGCATTTGCCAGAGAACACCAAGATTGGCAAATTTGCCACTGGCGCCCTGTGCTCTTCACAGATGAAAGCAGGTTCACACTGAGCACATGTGACAGACGTGACAGAGTCTGGAGACGCCGTGGAGAACGTTCTGCTGCCTGCAACATCCTCCAGCATGACCGGTTTGGCGGTGGGTCAGTCATGGTGTGGGGTGGCATTTCTTTGGGGGGCCGCACAGCCCTCCATGTGCTCGCCAGAGGTAGCTTGACTGCCATTAGGTACCGAGATGAGATCCTCAGACCCCTTGTGAGACCATATGCTGGTGCGGTTGGCCCTGGGTATCTCCTAATGCAAGACAATGCTAGACCTCATGTGGCTGGAGTGTGTCAGCAGTTCCTGCAAGAGGAAGGCATTGATGCTATGGACTGGCCCGCCCGTTCCCCAAACCTGAATCCAATTGAGCACATCTGGGACATCATGTCTCGCTCCATCCACCAACGCCACGTTGCACCACAGACTGTCCAGGAGTTGGCGGATGCTTTAGTCCAGGTCTGGGAGGAGATCCCTCAGGAGACCATCCGCCACCTCATCAGGAGCATGCCCAGGCGTTGTAGGGAGGTCATACAGGCACATGGAGGCCACACACAGTACTGAGCCTCATTTTGACTTGTTTTAAGGACATTACATCAAAGTTGGATCAGCCTGTAGTGTGGTTTTCCACTTTAGTTTTGAGGGTGACTCCAAATCCAGACCTCCATGGGTTGATAAATTTGATTTCCATTGATAATTTTTGTGTGATTTTGTCGTCAGCATATTCAACTATGTAAAGAAAAAAGTATTTAATAAGATTATTTCATTCATTCAGATCTAGGATGTGTTGTTTAAGTGTTCCCTTTATTTTTTTGAGCAGTGTACATTAGGGCAGAGCCTACGTGTGTGTGCATGTGCGTCATCCACAAAACTTGTATGAGAATTTCTTCACAGGAACTTTTCCTGGACTCGACAGGAACTATATTCTTGCTTTAATGCACCTGTGAGTGGGGCACAACAGCAACCCGCTCACTCACACAAACCTCTTACCTGAAGGTGAGGTGAAGGACTTTGCAGCACTCGTTAAATCATGGTTTCTGCCCAGAGCAGGCATACAGTATGCAGATGAGGGAATATTCCCATCACGTAGGTAAGAAGGGAGCAGAGGGCTTCTGTTACTCAGCAGAACATCAGTCAAGCAGAGAGAGAGAGAGAGAGAGAGAGAGAGAGAGAGAGAGAGAGAGAGAGAGAAGGAGAGAGAGAGAGAAGGAGAGAGAAAGAGAGAGAGAGAGAGAGAGTGAGAGAGAGAGAAGGAGAGAGAGAGAGAGAGAGAGAGAGAGAGAGAGAGAGAGAGAGAGAGAGAGAGAGAGAGAGAGAGAGAGAGAGAGAGAGAGAGAGAGAGGGAGAGGGAGAGGGAGAACAATCTGAGATGGCTACCAGGTGTGAAACAGGGAAGGGTCTCAGGGGGTATACTAACTTCATATAGAGCAGACCTATAGTGGCTTGCGAAAGTATTCACCCCCCTTGGCATTTTTCCTATTTTGTTGCCTTACAACCTGGAAATAAAATTGATTTTGGGGGGGATTGTATCATTTGAGTTACACAACATGCCTACCACTTTGAAGATGCAAAATATTTTTTATTGTGAAACAAACAAGAAATAAGACAAAAAAACAGAAAACTTGAGCCAAACGTGGCTCTCTTGGAGGAGCAAAAGAAAGCCAACCTTCTGAAGGCAAGAGGAATTGCAGTTGCAGAGACAGAGGGTGGTCCAAAATAGACCCCGCCCAATGAAAGGCAAGTGACTTTATATCTAAGATGGGAGCTACCGATGACATTGAGGCATACCTGCATGCATTTGAGGCCACGGCCACTAGGGAAGCCTGGCCCAAGCAACAGTGGGTTGGTCTGTTAGCCCCCTTTCTAACCGGGAAGGCCGCTGAATGCTGTCCGGGACCTGGGCCCTGACCAGGTTACTGACTATGATGCCCTGAAGTCAGGGAGATCCTCAGCAGATATGGACTCACAAAGTTTGGTATGGCCCAGCGCTTTCACAGCTGGACCTTCCAACCAGACCAACCTCTCGGGCGCAGATGCATGAACTTGTCCGACCGCAAGGAAATGGCTGATCCGCAGAGGAATACAGCAGCGGCGGTGGTGGAGGCCGTTGTGGTGGATCGTTACCTCACGCGCCCTGCCTTATGAGGCAAAACGGTTCATCAGTCAACAGGCCTTGACCACGGCTGATCTGACCGTGGAAGCTGTGGAAAAGTACCAGGCCACAGCGGAGATGCTGAATGCTTCCCGAAAAGACCCCCAGGAGTGCGGCCCCACCACAAATGGGAAGGACCCGTCCAAAGGACCCCAAGGTCTCGAACCCAGCCACGTCAGGATCTTATCCCGGCCCAGGGGGAGCCAGGAACCAGGCGGGTCAAAGAAGAGTACACCAGGAGGGGGAAACTCGACAGTGTTACCGGTGTGGGGAGATGGGACATATCTCCTGGCAGTGTGGGAAACCAGCCGATGAACCTATGCCCACTGCGGAGTCCTCCAGCTCAGCACCCACACACCGTGTTGCCTCGCTCTTGGGAGTCGTAGATGGCGGCCCAGATCGACCCCCACCTGCCCGGTAACTGTGAATCACCATGATGTAGAGGCCTTACTGGATTCTGGTAGCCGGGCCACCCTGGTGCGTAAGTGATTTGGTGGGCCCAACGTGGTCCGACCCCCGGGGAAAGTCCTCCCAGTTTCCTGTGTCCATGGGGACACCAGAGAATACCCCATTACTGAACTTACAATGACCAGCACACTGGGGAACCACAACATCACTGGACGGCGGGGGTGGTTGATTCCCTCCCCGTCCCTGTCCTAATTGGACGAGACTGCCCAGCCTTTTACCCACTCTGGAGAGAGTCTCAGGAGAGGATAACCCGAGTACCTCGGAAACGGAGAGGCAAGACTCATCCTGGGAAGGCTCCCGGTGCAATCCTCCGAGTTACTCACTCCCGCCCGGGCTCTGATAGGGATGGCAGGTGCCCAGACCGACACAGAGACGGAGCTACAGAATCTGGACAAAGAACTGTCTGGTCTGAAGGGGACCGCTAGAGAGGTATCGTTTGTTAAAGCAACAGTTAGACATGAAGACAGAAGAGTTAGATATCCTCCAGGCTAAACTCAACAGAGCTCCCCTTCCATAAGCAACAGGAGGAGCTGGAGAGGCTGCGCAGGACCATCGAGGAGTGTGAGGAGACCCTGCGCCCAGTAGTAAGGAGGTCCAGAAGAAGGCAGAGGAGAAGTACAAGGTGTTGGAGAACAAGATGAAGAATGCGGAGGCAGAGAGAGAGAAGGAACTGAAAGCTGCTCAACAGAAGCTAAACTCTGCTAAAACCAAGGCTGATGCGTTCAGTAAGAAACTCAAGGAGAGACAACAGGAGGCTGAGTCCCTGGTCCTAGAGTTGGAGGAGTTGAAGAGAGAGCAGTCTGGCAAGCACCACGGCAATGCGGACGCCTCCCGGCGTGATGCCTTCTTCGCTGCCTTTACCCCCGAACGAGGACGTCGGTCCCGAGGAGGGGGGATGTGTGATGTCACGAGAGGCTGTGTCCTGAGGGACGTTACATCCCCTGAGGTGGCTGCAAACCCAGACAGCTATGGCTCCATCTGCTGGTATGGTCGGGAACTCCACCCCTCTATGGCCAATCTTCCCACGCAGCTGAAACAAATCAGGGGCTGATGGGCTGGGGTTGTTTTTTGAAGGGAAGAGACACGGTCTGGAGTGTGGGCTCTGGGAAGAAGAGAATTGTGTTATAATTTCGTTAGTTGCGGAAGACTTTTATAAAATACTTGTTGTGGTTGAACCTGGACTCCTTGCAACACTTGGGACACCCCCGGTGGAGCGGGGCCCCTCGCGGCGCCACAAAGTGCATAACTATTCACCCCTCTAAAGGCAATACTTTGTAGAGCGACCTTTTGCAGCAATTACAGCTGCAAGTCTCTTGGGGTATGTCTCTATAAGCTTGGCACATCTAGCCACTGGGAATTTTGCCCATTCTTCAAGGCAAAACTGCTCCAGCTCCTTCAAGTTGGATGGGTTACGCTGGTGTACAGCAATCTTTAAGTCATACCACAGATTCTCAATTGGATTGAGGTCTGACTTTTGACTAGGCCATTCCAAAACACTGAAATGTTTCCTCTTAAACCACTTGAGTGCTGCTTTAGCAGTATGCTTAGGTTCATTGTCCTGCTGGAAGGTGAACCTCATTTCCCTGTATTTAACGCCATCCATCATTCTTTCAATTCTGACCAGTTTCCCAGTCCCCGCAGATGAAAAACATCCCCACAGCATGATGCTGCCACCACCATGCTTCACTGTGGGGATGGTGTTCTCGGGGTGATGAGAGGTGTTGGGTTTGCACCAGACATAGCGTTTTCCTTGATGGCCAAAAAGCTCAATTTTTGTCTCATCTGACCAGAGTACCTTCTTCCATATGTTTGGGGAGTCTCCCACATGACTTTTGGTGAACACCAAATGTGTGTTTGCTTATGGCAATGGCTTTTTTTCTGGCCACTCTTCCATAAAGCCCAGCTCTGTGGAGTGTACGGCTTAAAGTGGTCCCATGGACAGATACTCCAATCTCCGCTGTGGAGCTTTGCAGCTCCTTCAGGGTTATCTTTGGTCTCTTTTTTTCTGGCCACTCTTCCATAAAGCCCAGCTCTGTGGAGTGTACGGCTTAAAGTGGTCCCATGGACAGATACTCCAATCTCCGCTGTGGAGCTTTGCAGCTCCTTCAGGGTTATCTTTGGTCTCTTTGTTGCCTCTCCGATTAATGCCCTTCTTGTCTGGTCTGTGAGTTTTGGTGGGCGGCCCTCTCTTGGCAGGTTTGTTGTGGTGCCATATTTCTTCCATTTGTTAATAATGGATTTAATGGTGCTCCGTGGGATGTTCAAAGTTTCGGATATTTTTTTATAACACAACCCTAATCTGTACTTCTCCACAACTTTGTCCCTGACCTGTTTGGAGAGCTCCTTGGTCTTCATGGTGCCGCTTGCTTGGTGGTGCCCCTTGCTTTGTGGTGTTGCAGACTCTGGGGCCTTTCAGAACAGGTGTATATATACTGAGATCATGTGACAGATCATGTGACACTTAGATTGCACAAAGGTGGACTTTATTTAACTAATTATGTGACTTCTGAAGGTAATTGGTTGCATCAGATCTTATTTAGGGGCTTCATAGCAAAGGGGGTGAATACATACAGTATGCATGTCACGCACGTTGACTGATGACTCGTGGAACCAAGGTGCAGCGTGATAAGCATACATTTTATTTAGTACACAACACACGAACAAAACAACAAAATGAACGATACGTGAAGTCCTGAGGTTAACAACACAAACCTTTACGGAACAAGATCCCACAAACTAACTGGTGCCAACAGGCTGCCTAAGTATGGTCCCCAATCAGAGACAACGAGTTACAGCTGCCTCTGATTGGGAACCACCCTGGCCAACATAGAACTAAACAATCTAGAACAAAAAACATAGAAAACTAAACATAGAAAATCCACACCCTGGCTCAACATTTAAGAGTCCCCAGAGCCAGGGCGTGACAATGCATGCACTACTTTTCCGTTCTTTCTTTTTTAGAATTTTTTGAAATAAGTAATTTTTTTTCATTTCACTTCACCAATTTGGACTATTTTGTGTATGTCCATTACATGAAATCCAAATAAAAGTCCATTTAAATTATAGGTTGTAATGGAACAAAATAGGAAAAATGCCAAGGGGGTGAATACTTTTGCAAGGCACTTTAACTCACTCTATTACATTAATCAAAACAGGAACATTTGGCTAATTCAAAAGGAAATTATCTCAACAGATAAAAATGTCCTCCTGTGTGCTACCTATATCCCCCCAATAGAACCCCCATACTTTAATGAAGACAGCTTCTCCATCCTGGAAGGGGAAATCAATCATTTCCAGGCCAAGGGACATGTACTAGTCTGTGGTGACCTACATGCCAGAACTGGACAAGAACCTGACACCCTCAGCACAAAGGGGGACAAACACCTACCTGGAGGTGACAGGATTCCCTCCCCCATATGCCCCCCTAGGCACAACTACGACAACATAACCAACAACAACGGGTCACAACTCCTGCAGCTCTGTCGCACGCTAGGTATGTATATAGTGTGACGTCACGAGAGGCTACACAGCTTTAGCAGGGGATTGCTCAAGTAGTGCAAGGAGACAAGGTTCAAACAAAACAAGGGATTTTATTATAGGTCTTGGGAAATTAACGAAAATATAACAAAATTCTGTTCTCTTGTGGCTCTTTTAAGGGTTAACAGTGTCAGGGATGTCTCTTCCACATCCAAAATCATAATTCTCACTCGCTCAGATAACTTTTCCCCAGCCTTACTGTAGTCCACGTTGCAGCTAGTGGCCAACCCAGCAAAAAGTCCTTCCAAATGTCTCTCACGTATTTCCACAGGTGCATATATCCAAAGGTGAGTATTTCCCAAAGGTAAGTATCTCCAAATCCTTATATTCCTCATGGAAGTGGACGTGCAGCACTCTTGTCCTCCAGAGAGCCCAGGTTGGAGACTGTGTCTCTTCACTTCCCCCAAACCTTCAGCTCATCAGCTCCTCATTTGTTTCAGCTGCGTGGGAAGATTGGCCATAGAGGGGGTGGAGTTCCCGACATACCAGCAGATGGAGCCATAGCTGTCTGGGTTCTGCAGCCACCTCAGGGGATGTAACGTCCCTCCAGGACACAGCCTCTCGTGACATCACATATCCCCTCCTCGGGACCGACGTCCTCGCCGGGTAAAGGCAGCGAAGAAGGCATCACGCCGGGAGAGGGCGTCCGCATTGCCGTGGTGCTTGCCAGACTGCTCTCTCTTCAACTCCTCCAACTCTAGGACCAGGGACTCCGCCTCCTGTTGCTTTGCTTCTTAGTTTCTTACTGAACGCATCAGCCTTGGTTTTAGCAGAGTTTAGCTTCTGTTGAGCAGCTTTCAGTTCCTTCTCTCTCTCTGCCTCCGCATTCTTCATCTTGTTCTCCAACACCTTGTACTTCTCCTCTGCCTTCTTCTGGACCTCCTTACTACTGCGCAGGGTCTCCTCACACTCCTCGATGGTCCTGCGCAGCCTCTCCAGCTCCTCCTGTTGCTTAGGGAAGGAGCTCTGTTGGAGTTTAGCCTGGAGGATATCTAACTCTTCTGTCTTCATGTCTAACTGTTGCTTTAACAAACGATACCTCTCAGCGGTCCCCTCCAGACCAGACAGTTCTTTGTCCAGATTCTGTAGCTCCGTCTCTGTGTCGGTCTGGGCACCTGCCATCCCTATCAGAGCCCGGGCGGGGAGTGAGTAACTCGGAGGATTGCACCGGAGCCTTCCCAGGATGAGTCTTGCCTCTCCGTTTTCCGAGGTACTCGGGTTATCCTCTCCTGAGACTCTCTCCAGAGTGGGTAAAAGGCTGGGCAGTCTCGTCCAATTAGGACAGGGACGGGGAGGGAATCAACCACCCCGCCGCCGTGTGTATGGTTCCCCGTGTGCTGGTCATTGTAAGTTCAGTAATGGGGTATTCTCTGGTGTCCCCATGGACACAGGAAACTGGGAGGACTTTCCCCGGGGTCAGACACGTTGGGCCCACCAAATCCTTACGCACCAGGGTGGCCCGGTACCAGAATCCAGTAAGGCCTCCACATCATGGGATTCACAGTTACCGGGCAGGTGGGGGGGTCGATCTGGGCCGCCATCTACGACTCCCAAGAGCGAGGCAAAACGGTGTGTGGGTGCTGAGCTGGAGGACTCCGCAGTGGGCATAGGTTCATCGGCTGGTTTCCCACACTGCCAGGAGATATGTCCCATCTCCCCCACACCGGTAACACTGTCGAGTTTCCCCCTCCTGGTGTACTCTTCTTGGACCCGCCTGGTTTCTGGCTCCCCCTGGAGCCGGGATAGTCCTGACGGGTTGCGAGACCTGGGGTCCTTTGGACGGGTTCTTCCCATTTGTGGTGGGGCCGCCCTCCTGGGGTCTTTTCGGGAAGCATTCAGCATCTCCGCTGTGGCCTGGTACTTTTCCACAGCTTCCACGGTCAGATCAGCCGTGGTCAAGGCCTGTTGACTGATGAACCGTTTTGCCTCATAAGGCAGGGCGCGTGAGGTAACCGATCCACCACAACGGCCTCCACCACCGCCGCTGCTGTATTCCTCTGCGGATTCAGCCATTTCCTTGCGATTCGGACAAGTTCATGCATCTGCGCCGAGGAGGTTGGTTGGTTGGAAGGTCCAGCTGTGAAAGCGCTGGGCCATACCAAACTTGTGTGAGTCCATCTCTGCTGAGGATCTCAGACTTCAGGGCATCATAGTCAGTAACCTGGTCAGGGCCCAGGTCCCGGACAGCATTCAGCGATTCCCCGGTTAGAAAGGGGGCTAACAGACCAACCCACTGTTGCTTGGGCCAGGCCTCCCTAGTGGCCGTGGCCTCAAATGCATGCAGGTATGCCTCAATGTCATCGGTAGCTCCCATCTTAGATATAAAGTCACTTGCCTTTATTGGGCGGGTATTTTGGACCACCTCTGTCTCTGCAACTGCAATTCCTCTGCCTTCAGAAGGTTGGCTTTCTTTTGCTCCTCCAAGAGAGCCACGTTTGCTTGCATCTGGGCTTGCTGGCCAGCAACAAGGGCTTTCAATATGTCCTCCATTTCAGTCGGGCGGGGAGCTCACGGCCAACTTGGAAAACTGGGTGATCAAACCTTGGTATCCTCCTCTGACATGCACTATTAACGCTTGAGCGTGCCCGTATTCACCACCATCTGTGACGTCACAGAGGCTACACAGCTTTCAGCGGGATTGCTCAAGTAGTGCAAGGAGACAAGGTTCAAACAAAACAAGGATTTTATTATAGGTCTTGGGAAATTAACGAAAATATAACAAAATTCTGTTCTCTTGTGGCTCTTTAAGGGTTAACAGTTCAGGGATGTCTCTTCCACATCCAAAATCATAATTCTCACTCGCTCAGATAACCTTTTCCCCAGCCTTACTGTAGTCCACGTTGCAGCTAGTGGCCAACCCAGCAAAAAGTCCTTCCAAATGTCTCTCACGTATTTCCACAGGTGCATATATCCAAAGGTGAGTATTTCCCAAAGGTAAGTATCTCCAAATCCTTATATTCCTCATGGAAGTGGACGTGCAGCACTCTTGTCCTCCAGAGAGCCCAGGTTGGAGACCGTGTCTCTTCACTTCCCCCAAACCTTCAGCTCATCAGCTCCTCATTTGTTTCAGCTGCGCGTGGGAAGATTGGCCATAGAGGGGTGGAGTTCCCGACCATACCAGCAGATGGAGCCATAGCTGTCTGGGTTTGCAGCCACCTCAGGGGGATGTAACGTCCCTCCAGGACACAGCCTCTCGTGACATCACAATAGTCAATGGTAGGCTTCGAGGGGACTGCTATGGTAGGTACAACTATAGCTCATCTCTTGGCAGTAGTACTGTAGACTACTTTATCACTGACCTCAACCCAGAGTCTCTCAGAGCGTTCACAGTAAGCCCACTGACACCCCTATCAGACCA
>NC_059197.1:34540619-34573119 GCF_020615455.1 Coregonus clupeaformis
CCAGCTGCCTTGAGATCATTTACAAGATCCTCTAGTTCTGGGCTGATTCCTCACCGTTCTCATGATCATTGCAACTCCACAAGGTGAGATCTTGCATGGAGCCCCAGGCCGAGGGAGATTGACAGTTCTTTTGTGTTTCTTCCATTTGCGAATTATCGCACCAACTGTTGTCACCTTCTCACCAAGCTGCTTGGCGATGGTCTTGTAGCCCATTCCAGCCGTGTGTAGGTCTACAATCTTGTCCCTGACATCCTTGGAGAGCTCTTTGGTCTTGGCCATGTTGGAGAGTTTGGAATCTGATTGTTTGATTGCTTCTGTGGACATGTGTCTTTTATACAGGTAACAAACTGAGATTAGGAGCACTCCCTTTAAGAGTGTGCTCCTAATCTCAGCTCGTTACCTGTATAAAAGACACCTGGGAGCCAGAAATCTTTCTGATTGAGAGGGGGTCAAATACTTATTTCCCTAATTAAAATGCAAATTAGGGAAGGCTATGTAAACATACGTCACTGAGTCCCTGCGCCAGGGGTATATACGTCCCTCCACTTCACCCGCCTCCTCGACTTTCTTTTTTGTGAAGAAGAAAGACGGTGGTCTGCGCCCTTGCATTGATTATCGACCACTGAACAAGGAGAAGATAAGATTGAGTTATCCTCTCCCCCTCATTCCTTCAGTGATCGAGTCAATGCATGGGGCACGCTTCTTCACCAAATTAGATCTCAGGAGTGCGTACAACCTGGTGCATGTCCGAGAGGGGGATGAGTGGAAGACAGCATTCAGCACAACCACGGGGCATTATGAATACCTGGTGATGCCCTACGGTTTGATGAATGCTCCATCCGTCTTCCAGTCCTTTGTGAACGAGGTGTTTCGGGACATGCTTGGTCGTGGTGCAGTGGTCTACATTGATGACATTCTGGTGTATTCCGCTACGCACGCCGAGCATGTGTCCCTGGTTCGCAAAGTGCTGGCCCGACTGTTGGAAAATAACCTTTATGCCAAGGCAGAGAAGTGTCTGTTTGTCCAGCAGTCCGTCTCCTTCCTCGGATACCGCATTACCACCTCAGGTGTGGAGATGGAGGGAGATCGCATTTCAGCCGTGCGTAATTGGCCAACTCCCACCACGGTTAAGGAGGTGCAGCGCTTTCTTGGCTTCACCAACTACTATCGGAGGTTTGGCAAGGTCGCAGCTCCCATTACATCTCTGTTGAAGGGTGGGCCGTCCCGGCTCCGCTGGTCTGCTGAGGCTGACAGGGCCTTCAGTAACCTGAGGGGTCTGTTCACCTCAGCCCCGGTACAGGCCCATCACGATCCATCACTACCTTTCGTAGTGGAGGTGGATGCGACCAAGGTAGGGATAGGCAACGTCCTATCTCAATGCTCGGGCACACCACCCGGAACTACGAAGTTGGTGATCGGGAGCTGTTGGCTGTTGTCCGAGCCCTGACCGTGTGGAGGCACTGGCTCGAAGGGGCGAAACACCCTTTCCTCATCTGGACGGACCACCGTAACCTGGAGTACATCCGGGCAGCGAGGAGGCTGAATCCTCACCAGGCCAGGTGGGCCCTATTCTTCACCTGGTTTGATTTCACACTATCATACATCCCTGGTATGAAGAATCTGAAGGCAGACGCATTGTCACAGCTGTATGACACAGAGGAGAGGCCCAGAGACAACACCCCCATACTCCCGGCCTCCTGCATTGTGGCGCCGGTAGTATGGGCGATGGACGCGGAAATAGAGCAGGCGTTACACACAAAGCCATCTCCACCTCAGTGTCCAGCTGGGCTGCAGTACGTGCCTGCTCTTATCCGTGATCATCTGATCTACTGGGCACACACGTCACCCTCCTCTGGTCACCCAGGTATCGGTCGTACAGTGCGCTGCCTGACCGGAAAGTACTGGTGGCCTACCTTGGCTAAGGACGTGAGGATGTATGTCACCTGAATGTTGATTTCCTGACTAATCTTCCCCTCTCCCAAGGTAACACCACCATCCTGGTCATTGTGGACCGCTTTTCCAAGGCCTGCCGCCTCCTTCCTCTGCCCGGTCTCCCCACGGCCCTGCAAACTACGGAGGCCCTGTTTACACACGTCTTCCAGCACTACGGGGTACCAGAGGATATAGTGTCTGACCGAGGTCCCCAGTTCACATCCAAAGTCTGGAAGGTGTTCATGGAACGTCTGGGGGTCTCGGTCAGCCTGACCTCTGGTTTCCACCCCGAGTCTAATGGGCAGGTGGAACGGGTAAATCAAGATGTGGGTAGGTTGCTGCGGTACTACTGACAGGACCGGCCGGGGCTAGTGGTCGGTGTTCTTGCCATGGGCCGAATATGCCCAGAACTCTCTCCGTCACTCCTCCACTAACCTAACGCCATTCCAATGTGTTTTAGGTTACCAACCGGTTCTGGCACCGTGGCACCAGAACCAGACCGAGGCTCCTGCAGTGGATGACTGGTTTCGGCGTGCGGAGGAGATGTGGGACGCTGCCCATGTCCACCTCCAATGCGCCGTGCGTCGTCAGAAGGCCAACGCTGACCGCCACCGCAGTGAGGCCCCGGTCTTTGTACCGGGTGACCGGAATCTGCCCCTCCACCTGCCCTGCCGGAAGCTGAGCCCGCGGTTTGTGGGGCCGTTCAAAGTCCTGAGGAGAATCAACAAGGTTACCTTTAGGTTATTACTCCCCCCTGATTACCATATTAACCCCTCGTTTCAGGTGTCTCTCATCAGGCCGGTGGTGGCTGATCTGCTCCAGGAGTCTGAGGTGCGGGAGGTCCCTCCGCCTCCTCTGGACATCGAGGGGGCCCTGGCATACTCTGTCCGTTCCATCCTGGATTTGAGGCGTCGGATGGGGGGCCTTCAGTACCTCGTGGAGTGGGAGGTGTGCGGTCCGGAGGAACGGTGCTGGGTCCTGGTGAGAGATATCCTCGATCCCTCCCTGTTGCGGGATTTCCACCGGCTCGCCCTGCTCCGCGTCCTCCTGGCCGTCCCCGAGGCCGGGGTCGGCGTGCTGCTGGAGCTGTGCGTCAAGGGGGGGGAGGGCCTGTGACAGGACGACACGTTGTTGATGAAGCTGTCTGTGTCATCAGGGCAGTAACTCAGGTCAAGCTAATTCTAGGTCAGGGAACTGACAGCCCCGCGGGCCACCCTTTTGTAGGCCCACGGACCAATACCAAATCTGGGGAGGGGAACTCAGATGGGGATCTCAACTTACTGTTGAGAGTTTAAATAATTAGCCCATGTCATAAAAAAAAATCTGATTTGTAAATGAGTCTAGCGGCCAGCTATCTAAACTTGTAGTAAACATGGTCGAATTACCGACGGGCGTGGGGTCCGTTGATCATCAGTTACCATAATAAAAACCCCCCTATGGCAAAATGAGTAGAATTGCATGAAATGATTTATTAAATTGCAAAATCTTCTCTCCACCCCATGGCAAAATGTGTAGAATTGCAGGAAATTTACTTTAAAACTACTTATTTTTCACTACGCTATCACGCGGGGGGCCACTAAAATGTTTTACTGCAACACACACATTCACTCGCACGCAAACACACACACACCTGATAACATTTTGATTATATTAAAACAAAAACGAACTTTAGGTTTAGGTAACAGACATATAAGAGCTCTGTTTGAGGGGAGGAGGTGAGGGGAGAGTGTGTGAGGGGAGTGGGTGTGAGGGGAGTGATTCTGTGAGGGGAGAGTGTGAGGGGAGTGACTTTGTGGAGGATATGAGGGGAGGATGAGAGGGGAGGGTGTGTGAGGGGAGGGTGTGAGGGGAGGTGTGTGAGGGGAGGGTGTGAGGGGAGGGTGTGTGAGGGGAGGGTGTGTGAGGGGAGAGTGTGTGAGGGGAGGGTGTGTGAGGGGAGGGTGTGTGAGGGGAGGTTGTGTGAGGGGAGGGTGTGTGAGGGGAGAGTTATACATTTCTGCTGAAACTGGTAACAGAAGTCTAAGTACGAATAAGGGTTCTGTTGGGACAGGAGACAACCAGCCCACTTGTCTCAGCCAGTCACCCAACAGACAGGAACAGAAGAAGAAGAAGAAGAAGAAGAAGAAGAAGAAGAAGAAGAAGAAGAAGAAGAAGAAGAAGAAGAAGAAGAAGAAGAAGAAGCTCCTCTGTGTTACTCACTCATTCCCATAATGCTGCTGCTGCCTCTCTGGCCCACTTCCTGTTACATAACTGTCCATCAATTTATAATAGATTTTAAATAAACTTTTTAAATCGTTAAAGTTCTTTGTTTAGCAGTAAAAGAGCAATCTGAATTGTGTCTTACGCTTGCTGAGGTCAACAATGGGGCACCGATACGGTTTTGGGCATTGGGATTTTACTGAATGGAGAAAACCCTGGGTATGTTCAGTAGATTGATTATCATGGTTGACAAGGCAACACTATATTTAGAAAGCAGTAGTATCAGTAGGTATCCCCCTCTGTTGGTGAGAAGCATAGACTGGACAAAGGGTGCATCTCCTGGCAATTTGACAGAGCCCAACACAAGCCTACACACAGAGACACACACTAGCAGAATTGGAGGGCATTAAGAGTTTAGTTCCTTACATAAGTCCTTGTGAAGGAGACAGAGATAGATGGAAAATCACAGACACACAATCAAACACTTGCGCACACACACACACACAAGCACACACAAACATACACACACCTGCTACAATGATTAATCACAAGGACGGAGCAGTCAATCCCATCTTGATGATTACCGAGGCACCACTCTGCATCGCTTCACAGTGTCTGTCTCTACCGATTAAATGTTGATCTATTTCCTAATTTGTTCATTTGGGAGATGTCAGCAGCTCTCTGTAAACAAGGCTCTGTTTTAAAACAATGACATCGGCCTACTAATTTCAAATTTGATCAATTTCTCTTATTTCATGATCCAGTTTGACATCAGACTGAAGAGACCCCTAACTCTGGACAAGGACGTTTGCATGTCACTGATTTGAGGGGTTTCACCTTCGCATATATGTGGTGTTAAACTGTGTTTATGACTGAACGTTAACATCTAGCAACCCAAAGGTTGTGTGTTCGAATCTCATCATGGACAACACTTGCATTTTAGCTAATTAGCAACTTTGCAACTAATTACTACTTTTTAGCTACTTTGCACCTAATTAACATGTTAGCTAACCCTTCCCCTAATCCTAACCCTAACCCTTTGACCTAACTCCTAACCTTAACCCTAACCTAACCCCAACCCTAATTCCTAGCCTAGCTAACGTTAGCCACCTAGCTAATGTTAGCCACCTAGATAACTTTAGCGTTAGCCACCTAGCTAACTTTAGCTTTAGTCACCTAGCTAAAGTTAGCCACAACAAATTAGAATTCGCAACATATCATACGTTTTCTAAATCTTAACATATCATATGCATTGGAATTCGTAACATATCATACGAAATTGATGACGGACATGCACAAATTAATACATACCATACGAAACGTAACATACTGTATCATATTAATTGGAGTGTCCCGGATTTACATTTACTATGTTACGTCGAGCTTGACATAGGGCCTGTACTAAAGATGTCCAACGCTGCCGGTCTTGGGCTACTTATTTTGTTTCTAGCAATGAAAAGTGGGTGGTTTTGAGTTCTGCTGTCAGACATCTACAGGAGACAAAACAGGACGTAAAACAAGACACATTAAAGCCACATGGTCTATTTTTACCCATCAATGTGTGCAACTGGAACTGTGATATCATGGCACGGTCTCTCTCTCTCTCTCTCTCTCTCTCTCTCTCTCTCTCTCTCTCTCTCTCTCTCTCTCTGTCTCACACAGGTGAGGTGGAGGTGTGATCTCGCTGATGTGTGAGACGTGACTTCCAGCTCACGCTAATTTTGAAAGCAGATACACACACACACCAACACACACGCACACGCGCACACACACACACACGCACAAACTAGCCTCTCAGCAGATCACAATGTCCCAGTCAGTGTCTGAGGAACTCAGAGTAAAGAGTATTTCTAACCAATGATCCCTGCGCAGGCGCACAGTAGCCCAGAGACTCCCTGGGACTTCCAGGCAGAAGAAATATCAGCCAACAGAGAGAAGCATGAGATTGAACTTCAGTCAACTTTCTAGAGTTTTCCCTGTTAGTCAACACTATCAACGTTTCCCTTTACTGTGGCAATTGTGATCGAATCAATGCAATATTAGTCACTTTGAATGCAACATACCGAAACAAAACGAACTATGCAAGAGATTTTGTTGTAGGCAGAACACATCGGAGTAGGATTCTATTGCATTGACACACACCACTCAGCCCCTACTCTACAAAGACCGGTGCGGCATAACCAATCAGAGCTGCAGTAGGTCTATATGCAAATAGACCATTGCCATATATGGATCTGTACCATTTGTACCGTTGAACTGGACTATGTTTACAGCTGTGGTCATGAGTAGAAATGCTTGTTTTGAGATCAAAGAGAGAGCTGCATGTAGCCATGTGTGCACATTTGATCAAATATTATGATCAAATGGCCACAGTAGCCTTCTTGACCACTGTTAAAACTGTAACTTGAAGCGGGTACAGCCCCATTGTTCACAGTAAACGCCTGCAGGAAGTTGCAAATGTTCAATATTGCTCTCAACAGACACAATTAGACCCAACAAATCATGAGAAAACAAAATAGAATTACTTGACACATTGGAAAGAATTAACAAAAAAACTGAGCAAATTAGAATGCTATTTGGTTCTAAACAGAGAGTGCACAGTGGCAGAATACCTGACCACTGTTATTGACCCAAACTTAAGGAAAGCTTTGACTATGTACAGACTCAGTGAGCATAGCCTTGCTATTGAGAAAGGCCGCCGTAGGTAGACCTGGCTCTCAAGAGAAGACAGGCTATGTGCACATTGCCCACAAAATGAGGTGGAAACTGAGCTGCACTTCCTGACCTCCTGCCAAATGTATGACCATATTAGAGACACATATTTCCCTCAGATTACAGAGATCCACAAAGAATTCGAAAACAAACCCAATTTTCATAAACTCCCTTATCTACTGGGTGAAAAACCAGAGTGTGCCATTACAGCAGCAAGATTTGTGACCTGTTGCCACAAGAAAAGGGCAACCAGTGAAGAACAAACACCATTGTAAATACAACCCATATTTATGTTTATTTATTTTCCCATTTGTACTTTAACTATTTGCACATTGTTACAACACTGTATATATACATAATATGACATTTGAAATGTCTTTATTATTTTGGAACTTTTGTGAGTGTAATGTTTACTGTTCACTTTCTATTTTTTTATTTCACTTTTGTTTACTATCTACTTCACTTGCTTTTGCAATGTTAACATACGTTTCCCATGCCAATAAAGCCCTTAAATTGAAATAGAATTGAATTGAGAGAGAGAGAGAGAGAGAGAGAGAGAGAGAGAGAGAGAGAGACAGAGAGAGAGAGAGAGAGAGAGAGTCAAATTACCGTACGACAGACCACGTATTCACCCTGCACACCCTAATTGACAAACAAACAAACCAAAACAAAGGCAAAGTCTTCTCATGGTTTGTTGATTTCAAAAAAGCTTTTGACTCAATTTGGCATGAGGGTCTGCTATACAAATTGATGGAAAGTGGGGTTGGGGGAAAAACATACGACATTATAAAATCCATGTACACAAACAACAAGTGTGCGGTTAAAATTGGCAAAAAAACACACACATTTCTTTCCACAGGGCCGTGGGGTGAGACAGGGATGCAGTTTAAGCCCCACCCTCTTCAACATGTATATCAACGAATTGGCGAGGGCACTAGAACAGTCTGCAGCACCCGGCCTCACCCTACTAGAATCTGAGGTCAAATGTCTTCTGTTTGCTGACGATCTGGTGCTTCTGTCACCAACCAAGGAGGGCCTACAGCAGCACCTAGATCTTCTGCACAGATTCTGTCAGACCTGGGCCCTGACAGTAAATCTCAGTAAGACAAAAATAATGGTGTTCCAAAAAAGGTCCAGTTGCCAGGACCACAAATACAAATTCCATCTAGACACCGTTGCCCTAGAGCACACAAAAACTATACATACCTCGGCCTAAACATCAGCGCCACAGGTAACTTCCACAAAGCTGTGAACGATCTGAGAGACAAGGCAAGAAGGGCCTTCTATGCCATCAAAAGGAACATAAAATTTGACATACCAATTAGGATCTGGCTAAAAATACTTGAATCAGTTATAGAACCCATTGCCCTTTATGGTTCTGAGGTCTGGGGTCCGCTCACCAACCAAGAATTCACAAAATGGGACAAACACCAAATTGAGACTCTGCATGCAGAATTCTGCAAAAACATCCTCCGTGTACAACGTAAAACACCAAATAATGCATGCAGAGCAGAATTTGGCCAATACCCGCTAATTATCAAAATCCAGAAAAGAGCCGTTAAATTCTATAACCACTTAAAAGGAAGCGATTCCCAAACCTTCCATAACAAAGCCATCACCTACAGAGAGATGAACTTGGAGAAGAGTCCCCTAAGTAAGCTTGTCCTGGGGCTCTGTTCACAAACACAAACAGACCCCACACAGCCCCAGGACAACAACAACAACAACACAACTAGACCCAACCAAATCATGAGAAAACAAAAAGAGAATTACTTGACACATTGGAAAGAACAAACAAAAAACAGAGCAAACTAGAATGCTATTTGGCCCTAAACAGAGAGTACACAGTGGCAGAATACTTGACCACTGTGACTGACCCAAACTTAAGGAAAGCTTTGACTATGTACAGACTCAGTGAGCATAGCCTTGCTATTGAGAAAGGCCGCCGTAGGCAGACCTGGCTCTCAAGAGAAGACAGGCTATGTGCACACTGCCCACAAAATGAGGTGGAAACTGAGCTGCACTTCCTAACCTCCTGCCAAATGTATGACCATATTAGAGACACATATTTCCCTCAGATTACAGCGATCCACAAAGAATTCGAAAACAAACCCAATTTTGATAAACTCCCTTATCTACTGGGTGAAAAACCACAGTGTGCCATCACAGCTGCAATATTTGTGACCTGTTGCCACAAGAAAAGGGCAACCAGTGAAGAACAAACACCATTGTAAATACAACCCATATTTATGTTTATTTATTTTCCCATTTGTACTTTAACTATTTGCACATTGTTACAACACTGTATATATACATAATATGACATTTGAAATGTCTTTATTCTTTTGAAACTTCTGAGTGTAATGTTTACTGTTAATATTTATTGTTTATTTCACTTTTGTTTACTATCTACTTCACTTGCTTTGGCAATGTTAACACACGTTTCCCATGCCAATAAAGCCCTTAAATTGAATTGAATTGAGAGAGAGAGGGAGAGAGAGAGAGAGAGAGAGAGAGAGAGAGAGAGAGAGAGAGAGAGAGAGAGAGAGAGAGAGAGAGAGAGAGAGAGAGAGAGAGAGAGAGAGAGAGAGAGAGAGAGAGAGAATCTGATTGATTTAGGGCAGAACAAATCCGATTGGTTTCTAAACGGTCAGTAGGTGGGGTTGAACAGATGCACAACTTTTAAAAACATGGCAATTTGAAGTTGGAATCTTGTAACTAAAACTGAGTTAAAAGTTGTAACATTTTGAAATCAGTTACAGTAGTCAGACTAATGACAATATCTAAGATACAACTTGTCTCCTGACTTGAAACAAAGAGTAAAATGTAGCAAGGAGCCCCTCTATTTTATGATTCATAATTAGTAAGAGATAGCTAGCTGCTTATCCAGCTAGTTCAGTTTAGCGGAGCATTTTACGTTTCTGCCCCCAGGGAAGCATAATGGTCCAAACCTATTTATATAGCTTATTCAACTAAATATTTTGATAGAGTGGGAGATGACTTACTGTTATATTTGAGGCCTAGCTAGCTCTATTCTGATTCCACATTAGTAAGAGATGGAGACCTGCTAGCCAACTAAATTAGATCTGTTTAGCTTAGCATTTTACGTTGCTGCCCCCGGGGCAGCAGGACTGTCCATCCTCATTTTCTAAGTTCATATAGCTTATTCAACTTAATATTTCAATAAAGTAAATGTTAGCTGACAATTGTATATCTGACACCTAGCTCTATTTATTAATTAAACATGAGTAGCTAAGAGGATGCTAAATGCTTATCTTGCTAGCTTTAATTCATTTAGCATGTGGCTGCTAGCTTGCAACATTTAATGATTTGCTTCAAATCAGGAGACCGGTTGTTTGTTAGTGTCACTACCGTAACACAATGATTTCAAAATGTTACAACTTGTAACTCAAAGTTTTATTTACAAGATTCTCAGTTTAAACCCCGCCCATTGACCTGTCAGAAACTAATCGGATTTGTTCTGCCCTAAACCAATCACATTATTTAAGCCCTAGAACAAAGTAGCCTACACAACCTGCATTAAAGTTGGCTATTGCAGGAAATGATTAATAAAACCATAATGTCTTCTGCCTCTTTATTTTACAGTGTGCTGTAATAACAATCACATTTAATTTCCTCGTGATTATAACCCTTGTCTTCCCAGTGTGTCTTCCCCGCCCCTGTTTCAGTAACAAGCTGAGGGCTGGGACTGGCGAAATGTAACCACCAGTAACGGTGCTGTCAGGTTTTGGCCATGACTGTTCGGGTTTTGGTCACTAGATGTCCCCATTGCACCTTTTTTGTACCTTTTGTTTTTCTTGCTCTAATTATTGTTTGCACCTGTAGGTCATTCCCTTGTTAGTATTTATACCCTGTGTGTTCCTCAGTTCCTTGCTCAGTGTTTGTAAGTTAGCACCCAGCCCCAGCCCAAGCCTTGTTTTATATAGATATTTCTCTGGTGGGATTTTCCAGAGGTTCTCTGGTTTAGTTCTTGTGTTTTGTTTGAGTAGTCTTTTGAGGTTTGTTTTTCCCTGCTGTTTTTTACCACTTTGTGGAGTTTCTTTTGTTTTTTGGAGGTTTTCCTCTTTGTGCCTCTTGGCTTTATTTTTGGACATTGTGGATTTAGTTTCTTTGCCTGAAGATTTTGTTCTTTAATTAAACCACCATCTCTAGTACAGCTGTGTCTGCCTCATCTTCTGGGTTCTGACAATTATTAGTGACTGTTTCTCGCACCGGGTCGTGACAGAAACATTGAGCCATTATTATGAACCCAGAGGCAGCCAGTACCCAGGATCTTTTTTCCATGCTGTCCCACCATGAGGGGACTGTCCAACGCCACGAAGCTGCTCTGGTTCAGCAAGAGGCCTTAATGGCTAGACATTCTCAACTTCTGTCAGAGATGCTGACTTCCATAAAGCAGATTTCGGATCGACTTTTCCCCGGCAACCGCTTCTGCTCCAGTTCATCCGATTCAAGGGCCCCTGGCAGTTAATCCCCTGGCTGAACCTCGTCTGCCGCCTCCCCAACGGTTCTCAGGGGATCCGAGTGTTTGTAAGGGGGTTTTTCACCCAATGTTCTCTCTCCTTTGAGCTGCAACCATCGTCGTTTCCCACCGACCGGTCCAAGATAGCATATATCATCACCCTGCTGTCGGAAAAGGCCCTAGCCTGGGCTACTGCTGTGTGGGATGCCCAAAGTCCCTGCTGTGCCAGCTACTCTACCTTTGCTGAAGAATTCAAGCGAGTGTTTCAAAGGTCCTACCAACGGCCCTGACTCAGCCAAACAGCTCCTGACTCTCCGCCAAGGTCGGGCGCAGCGTGACGGACTATGCCATCCAGTTCCGCACTGTGGCAGCAGCAAGTGGCTGGAACGACGAGGCGCTCACAGTGTGTTTTTTGAAGGGTCTTTCTGACACCATCCAAGATGAACTGGCCACTCGGGAACCACCGGACAACCTCGAGTCCCTTATCAAGTTGGCTTCACGCATAGACCAGCGTCTGAGAGAGAGAGAACAAAACCATAGACCGCTCACCCTAGCTCCTATCGGTTCCAGCTCCGAGTCTCCACCTTTATCCTCGCTGGCTCCACCAGAACCCATGCAGGTTGGACGCATCTCCCAGGCTGAGAGAGACCGCCGGATGAGGGAGCGATGCTGTCTATATTGCGGCAAACCGGGCCATTTCCGCTCCACGTGTCCCGGGCTCCAGGGAAACGCACTCTCCCGTGCAGGCCTGGGAGGACTGTAACGGGAAACATAACCTCCTCCCATCCATCCAACTCCCGCCTGCTCATTCCAGTTACCCTTTCCTGGGACGACCACGAGTTTTCTCTTCAAGCCTTGGTAGACTCTGGAGCCGCAGGTAACTTCATGGATGGGATCTGGGCGAAGGAGAATGGCGTTCCTTCTGAACCTCTAAGTGACCCCATAAGGGTTACTACGTTGGATAGAAGTCCTTTGGGATCTGGACTTGTCACTCGTGCCACTACCCCCTTACGACTTTCAGTTTCCCAACACCAGGAAGTGATGAACTTTCATCTGATCTCCTGTTCCGAGTTTCCTCTCGTCCTTGGTTATCCCTGGCTTCACAGCCATAACCCTCACATCGACTGGTCTGTGGGCACTATCAAGCAGTGGGGTCCTACGTGCCAAGCCACTTGTATCTTCCCGAGTTCCCAGAGTTCTCCTTCCGAGTCTCTAGAATCCATCGACTTGTCCCAAGTTCCCGAGTGTTACCATGACCTCAAACTGGTATTTAGCAAACAGAGGGCCACCAAACTACCACCCCATAGACCTTACGATTGCACCATCGACCTGTTGCCGGGGACCTGCCCTCCCAGGGGTCGGATCTTTTCCCTTTCTCCTCCCGAACGAGCTGCTATGGATACCTACATCAAGGACGCTCTGACAGCAGGCCTCATGCGTCCATCTACCTCGCCGGCGGGAGCAGGGTTTTTCTTTGTGGCCAAGAAAGACGGTGGATTACGACCTTGCATCGACTACCGGGGACTCAATGCCATAACCGTCCGTAACCGCTACCCGCTACCCCCTTATGGCCACAGCCTTTGAGCTGCTCCAGGAAGCAGTTGTCTTCACTAAGCTTGACCTGCGGAACGCATACCATCTTGTGCGGATCAAACCCGGGGGACGAGTGGAAGACCGCTTTCAACACGCCTACTGGTCACTACGAATACTCGGTGATGCCCTTCGGCCTGACCAACGCTCCGGCTGTGTTCCAAGCGCTCATAAACGATGTGCTTAGGGATATGCTTAACATCTTTGTGTTTGTTTACTTGGATGACATCCTCATCTTTTCGAGCTCCCTTCAAGAACACACTAAGCATGTCAGACAAGTGCTCAAACGCCTCCTAGACAGCCATTTGTACGTTAAGCCGGAGAAGTGTGAATTCCATTCCTCTCGAGTACAATTCCTGGGATTTATAGTGGAACCCGGACAAGTCCAGATGGACCCCAAGAAGGTAGAGGCGGTAGCGGATTGGCCCACCCCCAAGTCCGTTAAGGAAGTTCAGCGTTTCCTGGGCTTCACCAATTTTTACCGCAAGTTCATCAAGAACTTCAGCTCGGTGGCAGCCCCTCTCTCGGCGGTAACCAAGGGTGGCAACACAAGGTTTCTGTGGGGTAGAGAAGCTGAGACGGCCTTCCAAGGACTCAAGCAGCGCATCCTCTCTGCTCCCATCCTGACACTACCAACGGCGGATGAACCTTTTGTGGTGGAGGTAGACGCATCAGAGGTTGGGGTTGGAGCTGTCCTGTCTCAGAGGGGTGAAGACAAGAAGCTTCATCCTTGCGCCTTCTTCTCTCACCGGCTTACCCCGGCCGAGAGGAATTACGATGTGGGGGATCGTGAACTCCTAGCGGTTAAGATGGCATTGAAGGAATGGAGACACTGGCTCGAGGGGGCTTCTCAACCGTTTCAAGTGCTTACGGACCACAAGAATCTGGAGTATATCCAGCAGGCGGAAGCGGTTGAACGCCAGACAAGCTCGATGGTCTCTTTTCTTCAGCCGATTTCAGTTTATCCTCACCTATAGACCCGGGTCGAAGAATCTCAAACCGGACGCCTTGTCACGAATCTACTCTCCTGCCATTCGAGAAGATACTGACATGACTGTCCTTCCGGCCGCTAAGATCGTGGCTCCGATCTCGTGGCAAGTGGAGGATACCGTGAAACAAGCTCAAGCCATCGAACCCGGGCCCTGGAGGAGGTCCTGCTAATCGGTTGTTTGTTCCCAAGGCAGCAAGGTCCCAAGTCCTTCGGTGGTGGCACTCCTCTCGCCTCACCTGTCACCCGGGCGTAGGCCGCACCTTGGAGTTCATCCAGCGTAAGTTCTGGTGGCCCACCATAAAAGAAGACGTTGCCACTTTCATCAAGGCCTGTTCCGTGTGCTGCCAGGGCAAATCTTCTCACCTCCGCCCTCAAGGACTCCTTCACCCTCTATCTATTCCCCACCGACCCTGGTCCCATATCTCGTTGGACTTTATTACTGGCCTTCCTCCATCCCATGGTAATACTACGATCCTAGTCATCATCGACAGGTTTTCTAAGGCGGCCAGGTTTGTTCCTTTGACCAAATTACCTTCTGCCAAGGAAACAGCTGAGTTGGTGATTAACCATGTGTTCCGAGTCTTTGGGATTCCGCAAGATATGGTTTCCGACAGAGGTCCCCAGTTCGCCTCAAGGTTTTGGAAGGCCTTCTGCCAACTCATAGGGGCCACGGCCAGTTTATCTTCAGGGTACCATCCGGAGTCCAATGGCCAAACTGAGAGGATGAATCAGGAGCTGGAAACCACCCTCAGATGCATGGTTTCCAACAACCCGTCCACTTGGTCATCCTTCATTGTTTGGGCCGAGTACGCGCACAACACCTTGTGCTCCTCCTCCACTGGTATGTCCCCGCATGAGTGTCAGTTTGGCTATGCGCCTCTATTGTTCCCGTACCAGGAGGCAGAAGTCAGAGTGCCTTCAGCCTCGAGGTTCATCAGACGCTGTCGGCTTACGTGGAAGAAGGCACGTCTTAATCTTCTGCGTTCCTCTCAGCAGTACCAACGACAAGCCAACAGAGGTCGCCGTCCCGGTCCTACCCTGTACCCCGGCCAGAGAGTATGGCTCTCAACTAAGAACCTACCACTACGGGTGGAGTCTCGCAAGCTGTCCCAGAGGTTCATCGGTCCCTTTAAGATTGCCAGGAGAGTCAATCCCGTTACTTTTCGCCTGCACTTACCCAGATCACTTAAGATCAATCCAACATTTCACATTTCTTTATTAAAACCTGTTGTTTTTTCTCCCCTTATCCCGGCAGGCAGACCTCCCCCCCTCCGCCCCGTGTCATCGGTGGCCAGTCGGCTTATACCGTCCACCGGATACTGGATTCCCGCCGGGTGCAGCGGTCCTGGCAGTATCTGGTGGACTGGGAAGGCTACGGTCCCGAGGAGCGCTCCTGGGTTCCTGCCAAGGACATACTGGACCCTGACCTCATTCGTCAGTTCAGGGCCCTCCACCCTGAGAAGGCTGGTAGGAACGTCAGGAGCCGTTCCTAGGAGGGGGATTCTGTCAGGTTTTGGCCATGACTGTTCGGGTTTTGGTCACTAGATGTCCCCATTGCACCTTTTTGTACCTTTTGTTTTTCTTGCTCTAATTATTGTTTGCACCTGTAGGTCATTCCCTTGTTAGTATTTATACCCTGTGTGTTCCTCAGTTCCTTGCTCAGTGTTTGTAAGTTAGCACCCAGCCCCAGCCCAAGCCTTGTTTTATATAGATATTTCTCTGGTGGGATTTTCCAGAGGTTCTTTGGTTTAGTTCTTGTGTTTTGTTTGAGTAGTCTTTTGAGGTTTGTTTTTCCCTGCTGTTTTTTACCACTTTGTGGAGTTTCTTTTGTTTTTTGGAGGTTTTCCTCTTTGTGCCTCTTGGCTTTATTTTTGGACATTGTGGATTTAGTTTCTTTGCCTGAAGATTTTGTTCTTTAATTAAACCACCATCTCTAGTACAGCTGTGTCTGCCTCATCTTCTGGGTTCTGACAATTATTAGTGACTGTTTCTCGCACCGGGTCGTGACAGGTGCGTGGGTAAAATCACTGGGGAAGCCAAGCCATGTGTTGTGATAATTGCCCTGTTTGCTCTATAACCTCTTAGTTCATTTGCCTTGCTACCGTGATATATAGGCCTAAAGGCCGAGACAATAAGAAGACACAATGGCAGAATAAATTCAACCAAACCTTTTGTTTTATCACAAAACCGGATAGCAACCTCTGTCCAGTGAAGTCCACAAAGCATATTGCATGTACAGTAACATGACCTACAGCATGGTCAAGCAAGTGAATGTTTTCGACATTTTCAGACCACTAAAGAACTATTGAGTTAGAACCACAGAGTACCGCAAGTCGCAAAGAAAACAGGAGCTGCCTCCACTATTCCAGCACCATTTCAACTTTCAACATCATCAAATCACCTCTGCTTAGTCTAATACAGTGACAACTAAAAGATACCAAAAACAATTTAGTCCAATCAACGTAAGCTAAATATGATGTGGCTGTCCATGTTTCTGATTTCTGTGTGTGTGTGTGTGTGTGTGTGTGTGTGTGCGTTCGTGCAAGTAGAAAAACATGTTGACTCACCCTACTTGTAGAGAAACGCCAATGCCATCCTCCTCTCATGTTGATGAAACGGTCTATCACTGTCATACAGTACACACTTTTATTTTTTGTTGTCCTAGGCTACCTGGCTAAAATGCTTGCTCGCTAACCTTACTGCCACTCATGGGCTTTAGCTAGTTAACATTAGCCTTCTACATTTTGAACTTCCATACTCTCAGGCCAGGGGCATAACAATGTATTAATTAATGGTTGGATCAGAATCGCCGTTATAATCATTGGCCAGTACGGAGAATTAAGTAAAACCACAAGTCCAAATCCCTATCTCCATCCATGGCCAGTTTAGGAAAGGGCCAATTTATAGCTAGCTAGATAGCCGCCAGAGGACAACAACACAAAGAGATGCAACAATTCAAGTTTTTCTGTCAATGACGTGTGCTCTCAATGGGATTTGATAGGAACCAAAATCCAAGCTGGCTTCCCTTGACACTTTTATTTGGTGCACCAGGACCATTCACAGTTGAGCTCGCTCAGTTTAGCTCAACACTGATTGGCTAATGTTTTATACTTTTTTTATTAAGGGAGGCCAAATGCTCGCTGGCTTCCCTTGCCTTCAATGCTATGGGCGGCAACAATGTCATACTCATTTGGACCAGACAGCATCAGATAGATGGCCTTGACGTAGAGAGACAGAGGGGCGCTGTTTCGCTCGCTAGGATGCTTTCTCCTGTGATATACATTCAGCCTCTTGCGAATTGAAGGAAAATTAGGAAACTAAATATTATTATTTTTTCTTTTCTTTTTCTTGGTCAATTTTTTGGGGAAGCCTGGCTTCCCTAGGCATCCATGAATACACACCACTGGTAACCACTAATTTGTGGTCCTCTGTAGCTCAATTGGTAGAGCATGGCGCTTGTAACGCCAGGGTAGTGGGTTCGATCCCCGGGACCACCCATATGTAAAAATGTATGCACACATGACTGTGAGTCGCTTTGGATAAAAGCATCTGCTAAATGGCATATTATTAGACAGAGGTATGGATGCAAGGACTGACCATCCATTATATATATATGTTTTAGTTTTAACCATGTTCCGGGGCTATGTAGTGGTGGTTTACATTTACTTTGCTTATATTTTGGGTTCTGATGGGGTACGACAGTTGAACTAAGCACGAGGCATTTATAAGTTATATTCTTCAAGAATCAATGGGTACATATACATTTATAAGTAAAGAAATGGATGTAGCAACTGCTGATTTCCCATATAAATATGATGGCTCATACGTTTCTTTGCTCAAAGTGTAGCCTAGAGAAACGGAGAATAGCAAAAGGTCTGGAAGTTACTAATATCGGTTAAGACCGAACTAAAGTCTTGTGTAATTGGTCAGCTGCTCAATTAAGTTCTGGGTCCATATGTGTTAAGAGAAGAGATGTTAGAAGGAGGAGGTCCACGCTCTCTTTGCGAGTTTATTTGGCCGAATGTCCCCTCTTCTGAGGTTCAAAAGATTTTAACACCTGCTAAATTGTGATTTGTTCAAATAACCCAAGCGTCTGAACTATTGCTGCTCGTTAGCTATGGTGCCCATATAAAGACAGATCCATTTGCTTACATGGTCTGTCCACACAAGATTAGGAAGTTACTGTCCAGCTTCCAGTTACCGTGATGAAATATGACATTGTTTAGCATGAAATAATAATGGGGAAATATCTGTTTATTAGTCTGCTCTGCTCCCACCAATTGCACTAATTGTGAGGGCTTTGTATCCCATAGGTAAATTGATTGATTTGATTGTATATTTTAGCAAAACTCCCCCTGTTCAATCTGTATTCCATCTCGTTACAATAAATGCTAGCATTATACCATTCCATCCAATTAGCCTACCATTTATTGCAACTTTGTAGGCAGTTAGGCATAGGCTATATTTCATTTCGCTGTATTAAATCGTTGTTGCATTTTATTTAGGCCTATACCGCGGTGTTGTGGGGCTCATGAACAATGGTTCACTCAGGAGGAAGTTTGTTTATTTGGTTCCTATATAAAAAAATAAGTAAAAAAAAGATTCCCCAAAATATTTGGTGCGCTCCTGTCTCGTCTGGCCTCGTCTGGCCTTTATGCGCATCTTCCCGCCATTGGGATTTTGACCAATCAGATTGCGTGGCTGGAACAATGAGTTTATATTGTTATTTTGACCTGGTATGGTCCAACAAGTGGCCAAGTAGTTAAACGTCCATTTTTTGGATATTCTTGCCAGATACTTGGCGGTAAGTAGGGGTGCTGAATTAAAAGTTTATAATTATATTAGTTTTTTATGTACATGTTTTTTCTCACAAAAGTAGTGCACTGGGCCTTTACTAGTCCTGTATTAGCGACTGTAGCGTGGGCAAAACTACAGCAGCCCCCACCCCCCAAACTACTTCCCGCTGCTATGTGCTTCTGGCACCAAAGCTTTGTCAATTAAACATTAGGAACCTCCCTTTTGCCCTCAGAACAGCCTCAATTCGTTGTGGGCGTGGACTCTACAAGGTGTCGAAAGCATTCCCATGTTGAAAGCATTCCCACAGCATTCCCATGTTGACTCCAATGCTTCCCACAGTTGTGTCAGGTTGGCTGGATGTCCTTTGGGTGGTGGATCATTCTTGATACACATGAGAAACTGTTAAGAGTGAAAAACCCAGCAGCGTTGCAGTTCTTGACACACTCAAACCGGTGTGCCTGGCACCTACTACCATACCCCATTCAAAGGCACTTAAATATTTTGTCTTGCATGTTCACCCTCTGAATGGAACGCATACACAATCCAAGTCTCAATTGACTCAGGGCTTAAAAATTATTCTTTAACCTTGTCTCCTCCCCCTTCATCTACACTGACTGATGTGGATTTAACAGGTGATGACATAAATAAGGGATCATAGTTTTCACCTGGTCAGTCTATAACATGGAAAGAGCATGTTTTGTACACTCAGTGATGCTGTGTATTGGCCATTGAGAGGCTTTGAAGCCACCGGTCGGCCATATTGGCACTCCCCAGAAGGAGCAGTCATCCATAGGAATGAATGGAATTCCACAGTATTTCAATGTAATGTTTCAAGGACAAAGTTACATGGATTTAAGTTTTGTTGTAGTTGGGACAGTAACACTAGTCATCTCAAAAAAGTTTTAACTTTAAGGAAAACGTTTTTTATATATTTTTTTGTTTTATGTTTAGCTCACATAATATAATTTAAAAGTTAAGCATTAAGGTGTCTAATAATAGAATAAATGTGGTAAAAAACAAATGTACACATTAATAAATGCATTTCTATAGCTTCCAAAATATGTTTTACAACATCGGGGGAGTGCCAAGATGGAGGTGCGGTGGCTTCAACACAGCGCCCCCTATCAGTCAACTTGTGTATATATAAATCGTTGATTGCCACCTGTAGCCTACCTGCCTCCCGTCTCCACTGCAACAAGGTCCCTATTTACAATTCACTTTAAGCAATCATTCAAGACAAGTGTGAAACGTAAAGCAAGTAACTTCAAGTCAAATGAATGACAGGCAGGCAATGTTAAATGTTAACAATACATCTTTACTTCCCTATGAAAAGCATTTACAATCATTGGTGATGATCCATCCAGTCAGTGGTGATGATGATCCAATCAGTGGGGATGATCCAATGATCACTAGCCTACTTATGCAGATTCCTATACAGAAACATTAGACATTGATGTACCTGTACAAATATGATATAAAGGCAAATTAAATGACAATCCCTCTAAATTCACAGTACAAAGGTGAACATTTGCCAACAAATACATTTGTATGCCCACCTTTCTGAGACATCTCAAATGATCTCACAAATACAGCATATTTCTACCACCATAGCAAGCCAGCGCAGCAAAGACTGTTTAAAAAAAAAATATATGGCTCAAACTAATTAATAAAAAATCAAGACAGCATTTATAAAGTCAAAGTAATATACAGTTATCATAAGGATCCATCTACCATATATATCCATGTTATGTTAGTGTAGATATCTCTTTGTTGCAGCTCTGTGTTTGGTTGTAGTTCTACTCCCTGAGAACTCCATTGGTATACAGTGAGGGAAAAAAGTATTTGATCCCCTGCTGATTTTGTACGTTTGCCCACTGACAAAGAAATGATCAGTCTATCATTTTAATGATAGGTTTATTTGAACAGTGAGAGACAGAATAAATATAAAAAAAATCCAGAAAAACGCATGTCAGAAATGTTATGAATTGATTTGCATTTTAATGAGGGAAATAAGTATTTGACCCCTCTGCAAAACATGACTTAGTACTTGGTGGCAAAACCCTTGTTGGCAATCACAGAGGTTAGACGTTTCTTGTAGTTGTAGATTTTGTCCCACTCCTCTTTGCAGATCTTCTCCAAGTCATTAATGTTTCGAGGCTGACGTTTGGCAACTCGAACCTTCAGCTCCCTCCACAGATATTGTATGGGATTAAGGTCTGGAGACTGGCTAGGCCACTCCAGGACCTTAATGTGCTTCTTCTTGAGCCACTCCTTTGTTGCCTTGGCCATGTGTTTTGGGTCATTGTCATGCTGGAATACCCATCCACGACCCATTTTCAATGCCCTGGCTGAGGGATAGGAGGTTCTTACCCAAGATTTGACGGTACATGGCCCCGTCCATCGTCCCTTTGATGCGGTGAAGTTGTCCTGTCCCCTTAGCAGAAAAACAACCCCAAAGCATAATGTTTCCACCTCCATGTTTGACGGTGGGGATGGTGTTCTTGGGGTCATAGGCAGCATTCCTCCTCCTCCAAACACGGCGAGTTGATGCCAAAGAGCTCGATTTTGGTCTCATCTGACCACAACACTTTCACCCAGTTCTCCTCTGAATCATTCAGATGTTCATTGGCAAACTTCAGATGGGCATGTATATGTGCTTTCTTGAGCAGGGGGACCTTGCGGGCGCTGCAGGATTTCAGTCCTTCACGGCGTAGTGTGTTACCAATTGTTTTCTTGGTGACTATGGTCCCAGCTGCCTTGAGATCATTGACAACATCCTCCCGTGTAGTTCTGGGCTGATTCCTCACCGTTCTCATGATCATTGCAACTCCACGAGGTGAGATCTTGCATGGAGCCCCAGGCCGAGGGAGATTGACAGTTCTTTTGTGTTTCTTACATTTGCGAATAATCGCACCAACTATTGTCGACTTCTCACCAAGCTGCTTGGCGATGGTCTTGTAGCCCATTCCAGCCTTGTGTAGGTCTACAATGTTGTCCCTGACATCCTTGGAGAGCTCTTTGGTCTTGGCCATGGTGGAGAGTTTGGAATCTGATTGATTGATTGATTGCTTCTGTGGACAGGTGTATTTTACACAGGTAACAAGCTGAGATTAGGAGCGCTCCCTTTAAGAGTGTGCTCCTAATCTCAGCTCGTTACCTGTATATAAAAGACACCTGGGAGCCAGAAATCTTTCTGATTGAGAGGGGGTCAAATACTTATTTCCCTCATTAAAATGCAAATCAATTTATAAATTTTTTTGACATGCGTTTTTCTGGATTTTTGTTGTTGTTATTCTGTCTCTCCCTGTTCAAATAAACGTACCATCATTTCTTTGTCGGTGGGCAAACGTACAAAATCAGCAGGGGATCAAATACTTTTTTTCCCTCATTAGTAAAAATAAACGACATGCAGTATAATGACATCACAGGAAACTAGTGACAGACACCACAATGAAATGCTGCGTCGTCCCTAGTTAGTGCGACGTATCACTGGCCCTAGTGTGCCTCCAGGTGAGTGTTCGTGTCTGCCCATAGTGTGTGTGTTCGTGTGCACCCTCCCTAACCCTAATTATCAACGGTGCCCGTCGTAGCTTCAACTTCAGTGGCCGCCGTAGCAAGCGAGGCCGAGGTCCCAGTCCCGGTCCCGTCACGTGGCTTGGAACGCGTCTGCATAATTTCCTCTGTGTTGTACTCGGGCTTGACCAGCAGGACGTAGCACTTGGGTAGGAAGATGCAGGCTAGCAGGCCGAAGCTGGACGCCAGGATGGCAAAGATCTGCACGGCCACCATGAACTTACCACGTGTACTGAGGTAGGCAGGGACGAAGGAGCTCCACACGATGAAGAACACCAACATGCCGAAGGTCAAGCACTTGGCCTCGCTGGAATCGAGAAACCCCAAACAATTTAAAAAAGTGGAAATTCAAATGAGCGCGACAACTCTAAGGGTGTTTTCACACTTGGACCTTTCAGACAATTTTTGTGAACTCAGTGCGGTTCGCTTAATTTTTTTTAAAGGAGTGTGAACACTCCAAAGGCACTCAGACCCCTTAAAAGAGGCCCCGAAGTGAATCGATCTGAGACCATCTCGAGAGGGGTTCTAAGTTTGGATCGCTTGAATTCCGTGGTCCGGTTCCCTTTTTTAGGACAATGTGAATGCAAAGCTCCCCAGGTTTGCTTGTCATTATTCCTGCACCACACACTAGACTACTGCAACACTGTTTCCCCTGCCATAACCCCTCACACTAGACTACTGCAACACCGTTTCCCCTGCCATAACCCCTCACACTAGACTACTGCAACACCGTTTCCCCTGACATAACCGCTCAGACAAGACTACTGCAACACTGTTTCCCCTGCCATAACCCCTCACACTAGACTACTGCCATAACCCCCACACTAGACTACTGCAACACCGTTTCCCCTGCCATAACCCCTCACACTAGACTACTGCAACACCGTTTCCCCTGCCATAAACCCTCACACTAGACTACTGCAACACCGTTTCCCCTGCCATAAACCCTCACACTAGACTACTGCAACACCGTTTCCCCTGCCATAAACCCTCACACTAGACTACTGCAACACCGTTTCCCCTGCCATAACCCCTCACACTAGACTACTGCAACACCGTTTCCCCTGCCATAAACCCTCACACTAGACTACTGCAACACCGTTTCCCCTGCAACAACCCCTCACAATAGACTACTGCAACACCGTTTCCCCTGCCATAAACCCCTCACACTAGACTACTGCAACACTGTTTCCCCTGCCATAAACCCCTCACAATAGACTACTGCAACACCGTTTCCCCTGCCATAAACCCCTCACACTAGACTACTGCATCACCGTTTCCCCTGCCATAACCCCTCACACTAGACTACTGCAACACCGTTTCCCCTGCCATAACCCCTCACACTAGACTACTGCAACACCGTTTCCCCTGCCATAAACCCTCACACTAGACTACTGCAACACCGTTTCCCCTGACATAACCCATCACACTAGACTACTGCAACACCGTTTCCCCTGCCATAACCCCTCACACTAGACTACTGCAACACCGTTTCCCCTGCCATAAACCCTCACACTAGACTACTGCCATAACCCCTCACACTAGATTACTGCAACACCGTTTCCCCTGCCATAAACCCTCACACTAGACTACTGCCATAACCCCTCACACTAGACTACTGCAACACCGTTTCCCCTGCCATAACCCCTCACACTAGACTACTGCAACACCGTTTCCCCTGCCATAACCCCTCACACTAGACTACTGCAACACCGTTTCCCCTGCCATAACCCCTCACACTAGACTACTGCAACACCGTTTCCCCTGCCATAAACCCTCACACTAGACTACTGCAACACCGTTTCCCCTGCCATAACCCCTCACACTAGACTACTGCAACACCGTTTCCCCTGCCATAACCCATCACACTAGACTACTGCAACACCGTTTCCCCTGCCATAAACCCACACACTAGACTACTGCAACACCGTTTCCCCTGCCATAAACCCACACACTAGACTACTGCAACACCGTTTCCCCTGACATAACCCATCACACTAGACTACTGCAACACCGTTTCCCCTGACATAAACCCTCACACTAGACTACTGCAACACCGTTTCCCCTGACATAAACCCACACACTAGACTACTGCAACACCGTTTCCCCTGCCATAAACCCTCACACTAGACTACTGCAACACCGTTTCCCCTGACATAACCCCTCACACTAGACTACTGCAACACTGTTTCCCCTGCCATAACCCCTCACACTAGACTACTGCAACACCGTTTCCCCTGTCATAAACCCTCACACTAGACTACTGCAACACCGTTTCCCCTGCAACAACCCCTCACACTAGACTACTGCAACACCGTTTCCCCTGACATAACCCATCACACTAGACTACTGCAACACCGTTTCCCCTGTCATAAACCCTCACACTAGACTACTGCAACACCGTTTCCCCTGCCATAACCCCTCACACTAGACTACTGCAACACTGTTTCCCCTGACATAACCCCTCACACTAGACTACTGCAACACCGTTTCCCCTGACATAACCCCTCACACTAGACTACTGCAACACCGTTTCCCCTGCCATAACCCCTCACACTAGACTACTGCCATAACCCCCCACACTAGACTACTGTAACACCGTTTCCCCTGCCATAACCCCTCACACTAGACTACTGCCATAACCCCTCACAATAGACTACAGCAACACCGTTTCCCCTGCCATAACCCCTCACACTAGACTACTGCAACACCGTTTCCCCTGCCATAACCCCTCACACTAGACTACTGCAACACCGTTTCCCCTGCCATAAACCCCTCACAATAGACTACTGCAACACCGTTTCCCCTGCCATAAACCCCTCACACTAGACTACTGCAACACCGTTTCCCCTGCCATAACCCCTCACACTAGACTACTGCAACACCGTTTCCCCTGCCATAACCCCTCACACTAGACTACTGCAACACCGTTTCCCCTGCCATAAACCCTCACACTAGACTACTGCAACACCGTTTCCCCTGACATAACCCATCACACTAGACTACTGCAACACCGTTTCCCCTGCCATAACCCCTCACACTAGACTACTGCAACACCGTTTCCCCTGCCATAAACCCTCACACTAGACTACTGCCATAACCCCTCACACTAGACTACTGCAACACCGTTTCCCCTGCCATAAACCCTCACACTAGACTACTGCCATAACCCCTCACACTAGACTACTGCAACACCGTTTCCCCTGCCATAACCCCTCACACTAGACTACTGCAACACCGTTTCCCCTGCCATAACCCCTCACACTAGACTACTGCAACACCGTTTCCCCTGCCATAACCCCTCACACTAGACTACTGCAACACCGTTTCCCCTGCCATAAACCCTCACACTAGACTACTGCAACACCGTTTCCCCTGCCATAACCCCTCACACTAGACTACTGCAACACCGTTTCCCCTGCCATAACCCATCACACTAGACTACTGCAACACCGTTTCCCCTGCCATAAACCCACACACTAGACTACTGCAACACCGTTTCCCCTGCCATAAACCCACACACTAGACTACTGCAACACCGTTTCCCCTGACATAACCCATCACACTAGACTACTGCAACACCGTTTCCCCCTGACATAAACCCTCACACTAGACTACTGCAACACCGTTTCCCCTGACATAAACCCACACACTAGACTACTGCAACACCGTTTCCCCTGCCATAAACCCCTCACACTAGACTACTGCAACACCGTTTCCCCTGACATAACCCCCTCACACTAGACTACTGCAACACTGTTTCCCCTGCCATAACCCCTCACACTAGACTACTGCAACACCGTTTCCCCTGTCATAAACCCTCACACTAGACTACTGCAACACCGTTTCCCCTGCAACAACCCCTCACACTAGACTACTGCAACACCGTTTCCCCTGACATAACCCATCACACTAGACTACTGCAACACCGTTTCCCCTGTCATAAACCCTCACACTAGACTACTGCAACACCGTTTCCCCTGCCATAACCCCTCACACTAGACTACTGCAACACCGTTTCCCCTGTCATAAACCCTCACACTAGACTACTGCAACACTGTTTCCCCCTGACATAACCCCTCACACTAGACTACTGCAACACCGTTTCCCCTGACATAACCCCTCACACTAGACTACTGCAACACCGTTTCCCCTGCCATAACCCCTCACACTAGACTACTGCCATAACCCCCACACTAGACTACTGTAACACCGTTTCCCCTGCCATAACCCCTCACACTAGACTACTGCCATAACCCCTCACAATAGACTACAGCAACACCGTTTCCCCTGCCATAACCCCTCACACTAGACTACTGCAACACCGTTTCCCCTGCCATAACCCCTCACACTAGACTACTGCAACACCGTTTCCCCTGCCATAACCCCTCACACTAGACTACTGCAACACTGTTTCCCCTGCCATAACCCCTCACACTAGACTACTGCCACACCGTTTCCCCTGACATAACCCTCACACTAGACTACTGCAACACGCTTTTCCCCTGCCATAACCCATCATGCTAGACTACTGCAACACCGTTTCCCCTGCCATAAACCCTCACACTAGACTACTGCAACACCGTTTCCCCTGACATAACCCCTCACACTAGACTACTGCAACACCGCTTTCCCCTGCCATAACCCATCATGCTAGACTACTGCAACACCGTTTCCCCTGCCATAACCCCTCACACTAGACTACTGCCATAACCCCTCACACTAGACTACTGCAACACCGTTTTCCCCTGCCATAAACCCTCACACTAGACTACTGCAACACTGTTTCCCCTGCCATAACCCCTCACACTAGACTACTGCAACACCGTTTCCCCTGCCATAACCCCTCACACTAGACTACTGCAACACCGTTTCCCCTGCCATAACCCATCATGCTAGACTACTGCAACACCGTTTCCCCTGCCATAAACCCTCACACTAGACTACTGCCATAACCCCACACACTAGACTACTGCAACACCGTTTCCCCTGCCATAACCCCCTCACACTAGACTACTGCAACACCGTTTCCCCTGCCATAACCCCTCACACTAGACTACTACAACACCGTTTCCCCTGTCATAACCCCTCACACTAGACTACTGCAACACCGTTTCCCCTGCCATAAACCCTCACACTAGACTACTGCAACACTGTTTCCCCTGCCATAAACCCTCACACTAGACTACTGCAACACCGTTTCCCCTGCCATAAACCCTCACACTAGACTACTGCAACACCGTTTCCCCTGCCATAACCCCCTCACACTAGACTACTGCAACACTGTTTCCCCTGCCATAACCCCTCACACTAGACTACTGCAACACCGTTTTCCCCTGCCATAAACCCTCACACTAGACTACTGGAACACCGTTTCCCCTGTCATAACCCCTCACACTAGACTACTGAAACACCGTTTCCCCTGTCATAAACCCTCACACTAGACTACTGCAACACCGTTTCCCCTGCCATAACCCCTCACACTAGACTACTGCAACACCGTTTCCCCTGCCATAAACCCTCACACTAGACTACTGCAACACCGTTTCCCCTGTCATAACCCCTCACACTAGACTACTGCAACACCGTTTCCCCTGCCATAACCCCTCACACTAGACTACTGCAACACCGTTTCCCCTGCCATAACCCCTCACACTAGACTACTGCAACAACGTTCTCACTGCCATAAACCCTCACACTAGACTACTGCAACACCGTTTCCCCTGCCATAAACCCTCACACTAGACTACTGCAACACCGTTTCCCCTGACATAAACCGTCACAAAAATGTGTGCTGTTTTTGGATACTGATTAGCGATTGTCAAGGACGCACAGAAATTCCAAAATGTGTGGTGTTTTTAGTTCAGATTATTTGTTTGCAATATGTGATCTATGGGCTAAGAGAGCTTCATAAGCAGTTTATTGATTGTGGGGTTTGAATAGTGAGAAGACAATATATTTTGGTGAGAATTACAACATAGGGTACAACATCTATTCTAGCTCATAAAGGAGCAGTAGCCTACCTTGGGTGGACAATTTTCAATTACAGCATTATTTAATCTGCAGTTATTCTATTACTGTTTATTCTGTTAGCAATAAAATGTACATATTAATAATATCTTCTGATTACAATTATTATGTCTCATATTTTAACTAAATGCAATCTATTAACTTCCAAAATGTAAGTAGGTGTATCTATCTGTCCGATAACGTATTCTGATTTAATGGCTTGTCCTGCACTTTGTAAAAACCCAGAGTGCATGTTGGAAAAAGATATTGGTTCCTTTCTAAACACAGCTGTGTGAATGCAAAGAGAACTCGGTCCACAAAATAGTTTAAGTGAATTGGCAAAAGAGTTGAGTCCTCATTCAAAGGCAAGGGCAGTGTGAATACAAAGAGATGTGAGATTTTCAGCTTTTTTTTTTTACCCCAGAGTTCACTTTAAAGAGGACTGAGATTGGTTATTTAAAGAGGACTATACGTGAAAACACCCTTAGATAGGCTATCATAAGTTACGCAATGGTAAGATATGTTATGATAAGTTAAGTTGCAAGGTTATGACAGCTGCTAGTCTACAGCTAGCCAAGTCTTTAACCTGCTACGGAGCTGTGAGGGGAACGGCACCTCCTTACCCTCAGGCTCTGATCAGTACCTACACCCAAACGAGGGCATTGCGTTCTTCCACCTCTGGCCCAGTCAAAACTGTTCGCACCCTCACGACGCCAGGACAGCGGAGTCACTTACCACCTTCCGGAGACACTTGAAACCCTACCTCTTTAAGGAATACCTGGGATAGTATAAAAGTAATCCGTCTACCCCCCTCCCCCCCATAAAAAATAAATAAAAATAATAATAAAAAACAAATATATATATATATAAAACAAATGAAAATTAAAAAAATTCGAAAATTATTTTAAGAAATCAAATAAAAAAAGTTGTAAAGTGGTTGTCCCACTGGCTATCATAAGGTGAATGCACCAATTTGTGAGTCGCTCTGGATAAGATGACGTACAGTGGGGGAAAAAAGTATTTAGTCAGCCACCAATTGTGCAAGTTCTCCCACTTAAAAATATGAGAGAGGCCTGTAATTTTCATCATAGGTACACGTCAACTATGACAGACAAATTGAGAGAAAAAAAATCCAGAAAATCACATTGTAGGATTTTTAATGAATTTATTTGCAAATTATGGTGGAAAATAAGTATTTGGTCACCTACAAACAAGCAAGATTTCTGGCTCTCACAGACCTGTAACTTCTTCTTTAAGAGGCTCCTCTGTCCTACACTCGTTACCTGTATTAATGGCACCTGTTTGAACTTGTTATCAGTATAAAAGACACCTGTCCACAACCTCAAACAGTCACACTCCAAACTCCACTATGGCCAAGACCAAAGAGCTGTCAAAGGACACCAGAAACAAAATTGTAGACCTGCACCAGGCTGGGAAGACTGAATCTGCAATAGGTAAGCAGCTTGGTTTGAAGAAATCAACTGAGGGAGCAATTATTAGGAAATGGAAGACATACAAGACCACTGATAATCTCCCTCGATCAGGGGCTCCACGCAAGATCTCACCCCGTGGGGTCAAAATGATCACAAGAACGGTGAGCAAAAATCCCAGAACCACACGGGGGGACCTAGTGAATGACCTGCAGAGAGCTGGGACCAAAGTAACAAAGCCTACCATCAGTAACACACTACGCCGCCAGGGACTCAAATCCTGCAGTGCCAGACGTGTCCCCCTGCTTAAGCCAGTACATGTCCAGGCCCGTCTGAAGTTTGCTAGAGTGCATTTGGATGATCCAGAAGAGGATTGGGAGAATGTCATATGGTCAGATGAAACCAAAATATAACTTTTTGGTAAAAACTCAACTCGTCGTGTTTGGAGGACAAAGAATGCTGAGTTGCATCCAAAGAACACCATACCTACTGTGAAGCATGGGGGTGGAAACATCATGCTTTGGGGCTGTTTTTCTGCAAAGGGACCAGGACGACTGATCCGTGTAAAGGAAAGAATGAATGGGGCCATGTATTGTGAGATTTTGAGTGAAAACCTCCTTCCATCAGCAAGGGCATTGAAGATGAAATGTGGCTGGGTCTTTCAGCATGACAATGATCCCAAACACACCGCCCGGGCAACGAAGGAGTGGCTTCGTAAGAAGCATTTCAAGGTCCTGGAGTGGCCTAGCCAGTCTCCAGATCTCAACCCCATAGAAAATCATTGGAGGGAGTTGAAAGTCTGTGTTGCCCAGCGACAGCCCCAAAACATCACTGCTCTAGAGGAGATCTGCATGGAGGAATGGGCCAAAATACCAGCAACAGTGTATGAAAACCTTGTGAAGACTTACAGAAAACGTTTGACCTGTGTCATTGCCAACAAAGGGTATATAACAAATTATTGAGAAACTTTTGTTATTGACCAAATACTTATTTTCCACCATAATTTGCAAATAAATTCATTAAAAATCCTACAATGTGATTTTCTGGATTTGTTTTTCTCATTTTGTCTGTCATAGTTGACGTGTACCTATGATGAAAATTACAGGCCTCTCTCATCTTTTTAAGTGGGAGAACTTGCACAATTGGTGGCTGACTAAATACTTTTTTTCCCCACTGTAAATGCTAAGCTAAGTAACGTCCAGGTCCACTAGCTACCTGAAGGAGTCCTCCAGTTTGCATGGGAGACAACCATGAAGGTGACTAGCTACCTGAAGGAGTCATCCAGTTTGCATGCCATGAAGGTGACTAGCTACCTGAAGTGGTCCTCCAGTTTGCATGGGAGACAACCATGAAGGTGACTTGCTACCTGAAGGAGTCATCCAGTTTGCATGCCATGAAGGTGACTTAGCTACCTGAAGTGGTCCTCCAGTTTGCATGGGAGACAACCATGAAGGTGACTTGCTACCTGAAGGAGTCATCCAGTTTGCATGCCATGAAGGTGACTTAGCTACCTGAAGTGGTCCTCCAGTTTGCATGGGAGACAACCATGAAGGTGACTAGCTACCTGAAGGGCTCCTCCATTTTTACGTGAAATGAAGGTGACTTAGCTACCTGAAGTGGTCCTCCAGTTTGCATGCCATGAAGGTGACTAGCTACCTGAAGGGCTCTTCCATTTTATGTGAAATGAAGGTGACTTAGCTACCTGAAGTGGTCCTCCAGTTTGCATGGGAGACAACCATGAAGGTGACTAGCTACCTGAAGGGCTCCTCCATTTTTACGTGAAATGAAGGTGACTTAGCTACCTGAAGTGGTCCTCCAGTTTGCATGCCATGAAGGTGACTTAGCTACCTGAAGTGGTCCTCCAGTTTGCGTGCCATGAAGGTGACTAGCTACCTGAAGTGGTCCTCCAGTTTGCGTGCCATGAAGGAGAAGATGAAGGCCAACAGGGCCAGCAGGATGTCGTAGCCGAAGACACAGCAGATGAAGACCACAGAACCCTGGTCACACTCCAGGATGATCTTGATGTTCTGCGCCGCCCTGTTTTTGACCGGGTGCGGTGGGATAATGATGAGCCACACCGTGCACGCCACCGCCTGGATCAGTGTTGCTATGGCAGCCAGGACCCTCTGGTGGGCGGGACGGAGAGAGTCCACGTCGCCGTTGCCAGTGGTTACAGCATCGTTGTTGTTGATGTTGCCTTTGGTGACGATGACGTCAGGGCTGGTGTCAGCGGCGGCGGCCTGAGCTGCAGCCTTAGCAGTGGCTTTGGCCTTGGACCTGGCAGCCTTCAGAACCCTGGCCCTGAGCATAAGGACTGCAGCCTTACCTAGAACAACACATCATCAAGGTTAAAGGGGAGGTTTGTGTGAGCAATGTGGTAAGAGCTGTACTCTACTGTAGGCACTGAGTATCCATCATGTCACTTACAGCCAATGATTCCTTAAGGGCTAGACTAGCCGCTAAAGGATTGTCTGGATTTGGAGAGAGAGAGAGAGAGAGAGAGAGAGAGAGAGAGAGAGAGAGAGAGAGAGAGAGAGAGAGAGAGAGAGAGAGAGAGAGAGAGAGAGAGAGAGAGAGAGAGAGACTTCTACCCACCCATGATGGAGGAGAGGCAGAGGGCAAACCCCAGGGCCAGGCCCACCTGGCTGGTCATGCAGCTCCAGGCCTGGGGCTCTCCCAGGAAGACAATGGAGGAGAGGAACGTCACCACCAGGGAGAACAGCAGGGAGAAACTCAGCACGGGGTCGTTGGCCTTCACCAGAGGAGTACCCAGGTTGACCAGGA